>NC_081383.1:44901411-45106411 GCF_030684315.1 Stegostoma tigrinum
TCCACTGCTGTTTGTCATTTTTGTAAATGACCTGGATGAGGGCGTAGAAGGATGGGCTAGTAAATTTGCAGAAGACACTAAAGCCACTGGAGTTATGGATAGTGCGGAAGGATGTTGCAGGTTACAAAGGACACAGATAAGCTGCAGAGATGGGCTGAGAGGTGGCAAATGGAGTTTAATGTGGAAAGATGTGAGGTGATTCACTTGGGAAGGAGTAACAGGAATACAGAGTACTGGGCTAATGGTAAGATTCTTGGTGGTGTGGGTGAGCAGAGAGATCTCGTTGTCCATGTACATAGATCACTGAAAGTTGCCGCCCAGGTTGATAGGGTTGTTAAGAAGGCATACGGTATGTTAGGTTTATTGGTAGAGGGATTGATTTTTGGAGCCATGAGGTCATGTTGCAACTGTACAAAACTCTAGCGTGGCCACACTTGGAGTATTGCGTACAGTTCTGGTCACTGCATTGTAGGAAGGATGTGGAAGCATTGGAAAGGGTGCAGAGGAGATTTAGCAGGATGTTGCCTGGTATGGAGGGAAGGTCTTATAAGGAAAGGCTGAGGGACTTGAGGCTGTTTTTGTTAGAGAAAAGAAGGTTAAGAGGTGACCTAATAGAGACATACAAGATGATCAGAGGATTAGATAGCGTGGACAGTAAGAGTCTTTTTGCTGGAATGGAGATGGCTAGCACGAGGGGACATAGCTTTAAATTGAGGGGTGATAGATATAGGACAGATGTCAGAGGTAGGTTCTTTACTCAGAGAGTAGTAATGGCGTGGAATGCCCTGCCTGCAACAGTAGTAGACTCGCCAAGTTTAAGGGCGTTTAAATGGTCATTGGATAAACATATGTATAATAATGGAATAGTGTAGGTTAGATGGGCTTCAGTTTGGTTTCACAGGTCGGCGCAACATCAGGGCTGAAGGGCCTGTACTGCGCTTTGATGTTCTATGTTCTATTTATGCGTATAGTCATATTTCAGTTTTTACGCAACTTAGCAACAGTCTGGTTGAACAGTTGACCCTGATTGAGCTCTCCTCCTGCGTTGGCAAGCATATGCTTACACTTAACAGCAATCAGAATCATACTGTTTTCAGCTTGTTCAACTTGAAGTTCAGGACAACTGCTGCAATGGATATGAACTAATTCAGGATAATCAGAGATAACATGGGGAGATTTCTGATTGCTATGTGACAATGCCTGTATGTATTCTCATTTGTTTATGGGATGTGGGCATTGCTAGCTGGGCCAGCATCTATTGCTATCACTAATGCCCCTGGAGAAGGTGGTGGTGAACTATGCACTACTGCCATCTTTGGAGTGCAGGAAAACCGACAATGCTGTTGGGGAGGGAGTTTTAGGATTCTGACCCAGCAACAGTGAAAAGAACAGTGATATATTTTCAAGTCAGAATGATGTGTGACTTGAAGGGAAACTCACAAGTGATGATGTTGCCATGTATCTGCTGTTACTGTCTCTCTAGATAACATAGGCTGCAGGTTTGGAAGGTGTTGTTGAAGGAGCCTTGCTGATTTGCTGCAGCGCATCTTGTAGGTGCTACTGAGGAGAGTGAGGGGAGTGAACATTGATAGTGGGACGCAAATCAATGAGATGCTTTGTCCTGGATTAGGGGTGCCAAGCTTCTTGAGTGTTGTTGGAACACTCATACAGGCAAGAAAGGAGTATTCCATCACATTGTTGACTTTTTCTTTGAATATGTTGTACATGAACTGGGAAGTTAGGAGATGCGCACCTTGGTGCAGAATTCTTAGTCTTTATCCTCTGTCTGTGACCACAGTATTTATATAGCTAGTCCAGTTCAGTTTCTGGTCATGGTAGCACTAGAATATTGTGAGGGATTCAGCAATGCTATTACAATTAAAAATTTAAGGATAATGATTGGATTCTCTCTTATTAGAGATGGTTATTGCCTGGCATTTGTGTGAATATTGTTCAAACCTTGCTACCTTTGAAAACAGACTGCTTACAATCTGAGAAGTCCTGAATGGTGCTGAAAATCACCAATTCTTCAGCAAACATCCCCACTTCAGACTTAAAGATGGTGAAAGATTACTGATGTAGCAATTGAAGCTGGTTGGGCCTAAGACAGTGCCCTGAGGAACTCCTGCAGCGATATTCTAGGGCTGCAATTATTGACTTGCAATAATTACAACTATTTTCTTTTGTTCCAGCTATGACTCCAACCAGCAGAGTGTTCTCCCCTGATTCCTACTGACTCAGTCACATGCTGTGTTAACCACATTATGTATATGTCATCTGTATTGCTACATCAGCAATGCATTTACAAGCTGATGATTTTGAAATATGTTTGTTATAAATTCAAATTCTTGTCATATTGGATTTAGCTTTCTATCAATCAATCAACTGAAGAAAAACACCAAAGATTCCGTCACTGTTTATAAGACCATAAGATGCAGAGGCAGCCATTCAAGTCTGCTCCACCATTCAATGGGATCGTGGCTGATCTGATTATCCTCAATTTCACTTTTTGTCTCAGATCCATAATCCTTAATTCCCCTACTGATTAAACGTCTATCTCAGTCTTGAATATTCCTAATGACCCAGCCTTGACAACCTTCAGTGAAGAATTCAACAGATTCGCTTCCCTCTTTGAGAAAATATTCATTCTCACTTCTGCCTTAAGAGGGTGACCCTGAGGTTATATTGTCTCGTCCTAGACTCTCCAACAGGGGAAAATAATCTCTCTGTATCTACCCTGCCAATCCCCCTAAGAATATACAAAAACAGAAAGTCTGGAGAACATCAGCATGTGTGGAAAGAATACAGAGTTATCATTTTAGGTCCTAAGTATATTATGTTTCACCAAGGTCTTGCTCTAATCTCCAATCAGTACAAATCCAACCTACTCACCTTCTCCTCTTCAAACATTCCCCCATATCTGGAATCAACCTAGTGAACCTTTTGTGAACTGCCTCAATGCCAGTATGTTTCTCCTGGATGGCGGAGAGAAGGGGTTACAGTCTCAGGATCCACATTGAATATTTCAAACTGGAAAGAGGATACATTCTCTGCCACAGAAAGCTCTGGAGGTAGTCACTAATTTTGTTTTTAATTCATTTGTGGGATATCATTATTGCTAACATTTAATGCCCATTCCCAGTTACCCTTGAGAAGGTGATGATGAGTTGCCTTCTTGAACTACTGCAGTCCATATGCCATAGGTAGACCCACAATACTGTTACGAAGGGATTTCCAGCATTTTGACCCAGTGACAATGAAGGAGCAGTGATATATTTCTAAGTCAGGAGACTGAATAACTAGGAGGGGAACTTGAAGGCGATGGTGTTTCCATTCATCTGCTGCCTTTATCCTTCTGGATAGTTGTACCATGGGTTTGGAAGGAACCTTCATGAATTTCTGCAGTGGATACTGCTGCTACTGAGCAACAGGATTGTAGAGAGTGAATGTTTGTGGATGTGGTACCAATCCAAAGGGCTGCTTTGTCTTGAATGGTGTCAAGCTTCCTGAGTGTTGTTGGATCTCATCCAGACATGTGGGGAGTATTCTATCAAACTCCTTCCTTGTACCTTGTAGATAGTGGACAGGGTTTTGCAAATCAGGAGATGAGTTACTCACTACAGTATTTCTAGTCTCTAACTTTCTCTTGTAGACACTGTGTTTATATGGCTAGCCTAAAGGCTAAAGATGTCAAGGGTTATACGGAGAGAGGGGGAGTACGGCATTAAGAGAGATGATTAGCAATGACCACGTTGAAAAGTGGAGGTGGTTGAATAGGCTGAACCTCCCACTCCTGCTCCTATTTTCAATTTTTCTATGTCTGTAACGTTAGCAATCAATGATGTAAGATGAGAACCAGAAAAGTATACTGTACCAAATGGAGATAAGAAACTAATCACTCATGCAATTCCATGGATGACTATAGTTAGAGTTAATGTTTATACAAGAGGCATCTTGTAAGAACATTGACAGCAGAGATCATAATCAGGGAGCTCTCAAAAACAAATCCAGAAAACAATTGAATAGCGAAGAGGAACCATGAATTTAATCAGGGAACATAAAGTATAAAATTATTTTATGAATGTATCGTTTTTTAAAAAGTTGTTGCTGGAATTATGGCCATTGTAGAATAGATAGAATAGTACAATGACTAATGATAGAATGTTGACAGAAATATTAAATAATTATTTTGCTTTGGTATTTACCAGGGAAAGGGAATAGTTAGATATTGCACATAGAACATAGAACATTACAGTGCAGTACAGGCCCTTTGGCTCTCAATGTTGCACCAATCTGTGAAACCAATCTGCAGCCCATCTAACCTACACTATTCCATTATCATGCACATGTTTAGCCAATGACCATTTAAATGCCCTTAAACTTGGCAAGTCTACTACTGTTGCAGGCAGGGTGTTCCATGCCCTTACTGCTCTCTGAGTAGAGAACCTACCTCAGACATGTCCTATATCTGTCACCCCTCAGTTTAAAGCTAGCCATGCTAGACCCTCATGCTAGCCATCACCATCCCAGGAAAAAGGCTCTTCCTGTACACCCTATCGAATCCTTTGCTCATCTTGTAAGTCTCTAGTAAGTCACCTCTTAACCTTCTTCTCTCTAACGAAAACAGCCTCAAGTCTCTCAGCCTTTCCTCATAAGACCTTCCCTCCATACCAGGCAACATCCTGGTAAATCTCCTCTGCACCCTTTCCAATGCTTCCACATCCTTCCTATAATGCGGCGACCAGAATTGTACACAATACTCCAAGTGCGGCCGCACCAGAATCTTGTACGGCAGCAACGTGACCTCATGGCTCCGAAACTCAATCCTCTACCAACAAAACCCAACGCACTGTACGCCTTCTACATCTCACGATTCAATGCCATGAGCAAGTGCATGTAGAATAAAAATGAAATAAGCTGAATAAACTAAACAAGAATGAAAGGATGAAGATCTGGCCCAGATGATTGAATCTGTGTCTTTTAAAAACATGTGGGAATTCTCAAGATGGCAAAGGCATTCATTACTAATCAGGTTTAAAATGCATCAGAAACAGACGTAGTTCCAGAAGACTGATGAATAGCTAATATAATTCCTATATTTAGGACAGAACATGTCCAGGGAATCATAGACCAGTGAGAGCAACAACAGGGATGAAAAACATAGTGGAATTCCTACTAAAGGAGATAATCGAAGGTCACCCAGAAATGAGAATCTAGTAATGAAGAGACAGCATGGATTTTAAAAGGGAAGCTCTTGTTTGACCAAACATGTCGAATTTTATTTTGTCTACTTTCTGTATTACCTCCTGAATGATAATGCAATAGATGTAATTTATCTGGATTTTCAAAAGAATTTTGGTTAGGTGCCCCAAAATAGACAGATGAGCATCAAAGAATGTGGAGTCAGGGGACAACTGACAGAATGGATAGCTGGCTGGTTTCAAGACAAAAGCAGCAAATTTGACTAGAGTTACTCAGAGTGGCAGTAAGTGGGATCTGGGGTTCCACAAGGATCAGTGGTGGGACCACTGCTATTCACAATTTACATTGACCATCAGACTTTTGAATCAGAAACAGAATGGGCAAATAATTAACAAATGAAAACCAACACAAAATAAATGTTTTGATAGAATGACTAGGGAGATCACTTCTAATTTGGAAGGTGAGAGTCTATATGGTATAGATATCTTTCGAGTACAAATACACCAAGCGTTCACATTGTGCCTCAGGTTAGTAAGGCGATCAAAAAACACAAGCAGGCATATTTCTGGAGAGATAGAATTGAAAATAGGGAGTTTATGTTAAATCTACATCAAACCTCAGTTAAACCCCTCCGATTTGTGTGTGCAGTTATGATCACTGTGTTATAAAAAGGATAAAAAGACTGGAAAGGGTAGAGAGAAGATTTACAAGGATGATCCCATAAATGTGTGAGTGAATCTATCTGGAACAGATTGACAGGCTTAGAAGGAAAGTCTGCAGGCTGACCTAAAGAAGGATTACATTTTGATGGAGTGGATACCAAGAGAATGTTTCCTGTTGTAGGGTGGAGCAAATTTAGAGGCCATCAATATAATAGTCACCAAGATACCTGATCGGCAATTTGGGAAAAACCTAAAGAATGATGAAAATATAGAACTTGATACCAAAGCAAATGGTTGAGATCCATTTAAGGAGAAGTTAGAAAAGCACAAAACAAAAAAGAAAATAAAGGACAGGTTTAGATGAGGAAAGATGGCAGAATCCTTGAAGGAGGTATAACACTGGCAATGATGACTACTTGGTCCAAAATCCAGTTTCTGTGTTGTATGTGCCATGTAATTCTGTGTAACAATATGAGAACAGAATGAAGAAATATACCTTTTAGTGGGAATGTAGAAAATACAGGCGAGCCAACAATGATTGAGTAATATGGCTGTTGTAAATCAGGTCAATTATTCTTCAATTTTATTGTAACAGGAACAAGCATCCTGGGTTTGTCAATGTGAAGAGGGAATGGTGCAACGATTGGAGCAGGATTTTAAGATGACTCTACAACAGCAGAGCTCCCTTGATGAATGGGCATCCTGGCTTGATAATGTAGTGAATCAAGTCCTGAAACCACATGAAGGCAGCCCCAGCTTCCCTAAGGCTGCCCGCCAGTTCCTGCTAAAATGGTCTTTTTACAGGTTTGTAAGCTAACAGTTCCCTCTGTTTTGAGCTGTTTATGTTAAACTAGCAAGACAGCTGAAGAATTGCAGAATAACTGGATAATATTTGCGTGTGGACACAATTACAACGGGTGAAACCCCTAACTGATAATTGCAGTACAGTGGAAAGAAATGATGGAAGACTTACTTTGACAGTTTTGAACTTTCAGGGGAAAAGACTGAAGAAGATTAGGAACTGGAAAGACTGTGTTCAGTCACTGCAGTGTAGCAAGGAACGAGTTAACGAAGTGTGATTATCAGATCAATAGTGATAATGCTGAAGCTGTATTGTGTTTTAATGCTTTGTTGTGAATCCTGTGCTCAGTTCTAATTATGAAGACACAGGCATCAATGGTTTGGAAGAGTCAGAAGAAGCCAAAGGCCCTGGCTCTGGAGGCCCTGGATGGATCATTGCACAATTCTTCAATTTCAAAAGGAGCCAAATAAGAGAAACCTTAATGGAGTTAACCCTGTTTGTAATGTTGAAATGAAATTGAAATAGCTAATCAAATTTAATCACAACTTCAGGACATTAGACTGTTGGTACCAACTGATTAAAAAATAAGCCCTGGGCTGAAGCTATGAACCTGTTCTTTGTAGAGTAACCATTATGTAGAATGGTCTTCAGCTAGAGTAATGGAGACAAAATTTGAATCATTCAAGAGCAATCAGACCCTTGAGTGGAGAATTCACAGGTTCAGTGGTAAGATGGGCTAGACGTCCTCCTTAATGCTTAGCTTAACCATATATGTGACCCAGTTACACGCAAATTAACAGGTAAGAGTCTCAGATGGGGTTTCAAAAAGATTCAGTAGGGAATATAACTACACCAATACTGGTCACTACAAAGAACATTACTTGGCTTGAGAGGGGTCCAGCCCTAGTCCGATGCATTGGACAATCTTTTGGAATCCCTGTCATGTTAACTCCACTCTGTTCTCATATTCTTTCTTTACCAGTTTCACATTCTTCATCTTTGCCACCTCAACTTATTGTATTTGATCTGAGATCAAGTTCAAGTACAAACAGTACACTACACCCACTGTATCAAGACATATGAAATGCCTTGATGCTCCCACCTAGCACTGGAATTACAAATGGATCTCCACTGCACATCCATGTTCTAAAACAGAATCTCTTTTTAGAGTCATAAAAGTCTATAGCTTAGAAAAAGGCGCTTAAGCCTATCAGGTCTGTATCAGTCAGAAACACCAACCTAACTATTCTAATCTGATCTTCCAGTCTTGGCCCCGTAACCTTGGGACTATGTAGCTTTGCAAATGTTCATCTATTTCCTCTTTCAGAGTCTGACTCATACCTTTTTTTAAACTGTTAGGAAACTGAATGCCTTTAGAGCTAGTCTGTTTAATATTCTTATTCATAAACATATCAGCGAACTGATTTTTTTAAAAAAATTCTCAGTTCATAGAATCCCTAGTGTGGAAACAGGCCAACATTTGTCCAACAAGTCTACACGAACTCTCTGAAGAGTGTCCCACCCACACTCACCTCCCTACCCCACCTCTGTATCCCTGCATTTCCCAGGGCTATTCCACCTAACCTACTCATCCCTGGACACTATGGGCAATTTAGCATGGCCAGTCCACCGAGCCTGCACACCTTTGGACTGTGGGAGGAAACCGGAGTGCCTGGAGGAAACTCACACAGACATGGGGAGAATGTGCGAGCTCCGCACACATAGCCACCTGAGGCTGGAATTGAACCTGGGTCCCTGGTGTTGTGAGGCAGCAGTGCTAACCCAGCTCATTTAAACAAATGCTGTAGTTTAGAGAGTATGTCTGCGACAGTATTCTCCAGGTGTCCATCCTGTCAGCTTCTTTCGGGACTTTTATACATTTCACAAGAGCAACTTTCATTCTTCTAAACGTCAGTGGGTGGAGATCTAACCTGTTTAACTTTTTATCATGAGATAAGCCCTTCAACCCAGAAATGCACTGAGTGAACCTTCTCTGAACTGTTTCTAATGGAATTATATGTATATCACTTTTCAAATGAGATCAAAATGATACTCAGTACTCCAGATGTGGTATCTGTAGGCCACATACAGCTGCAGTAAAATTCCCTACTTGTATACTCCATTTCCGCTTGCGATAAACAATAACATTCCACTTGCTTCCCTAATCAGTTGCTGTATTTATAATCTTTTTGTTGTGATTCATCTATAAGGATATTTAGATCACTTTGTGTCACCAGGTTTGCAGTGTTCATTTTCTTTCTGCTTTTTTAATCCTGCTACAAAAGTGAACAAGTTCATATATTTCCACATTATTGTCCGCCAACCAAAACTTTATCCGCTTGCTTAACCTGTTTGTATCCCTTTGGTGACGCCATATCACCTCGTGATGACTTACTTTCCTTATTATATTGGTTTAGTCAGCAAATTTAACAGCCATGCATTTAGTACTTTCGTCCATGTCACTGAAATAGATTGTAAATAGTTAAAGTCTAGCACTGATCCCTATGACACTCCATGAGTAACTGATTTTTGACCCAAAAAGACTTATTTGTCCCAACTCTCTCTTTGTGGTTTGCTAATCAATTATGCAAGATAATTTGTAACACTTGTTCTTATCAAGGCAGAAAAAGGGGAACCTTTGATGTGGCACTTTATCAAACTCCTTTTGGAAATCCACATCTACAAGTTCCCTTTCATCTCCCTTGCTTGTTACCTCATCAAAAAACTATAAAAAACGTGATTTCCCTTTCACAAAGCCAATTCAACACTGCCTGATCACATGAATTTCTAAGTATTCTGCTATTTACCTCCTTCATAATTGATTCTAGTAATTTCCCTATGTTAAAATAACTAATTTTTGGGACATTGTAACCTAAGTTACACTGCTGTTGGCTTTCTCCCAAGTCTGAAAAGCATGTTTTCTGGGAGCGTAGTAAATTTGCTGTTGATGCTCCTATGTTCTCAGTTATGTGCCTCCAGAGGTGAAACTGCTTGTGATGTGTTCTTCCAAGTCAATAATCAATGATTCACAGTTTTACTGCTCTGATTCCAGGCCCAGCAGATGTGCCACCTTTGGGAATGTTTGTGTCTCTGACACAGACTCTGTAAGATTTGTGTACAAAATTTCGAGCGTTAATCTATGTGGTGCTGAGAGAGTACTGCATTGTGGGGTCTGTATTTCCAATGCAGTATTAAAGTGAGGGCCCTCTCGGGTGAACAATTTCATGGCCTTGCTTCATGCAAAAGCAGGGAGTGCATCTCATTAATAAGAGATAATGGGAACTGCAGGCGCTGGAGAATCCGAGATAACAAAGTGTGGAGCTGGATGAACGCAGCAGGCCAAGCAGCATTTGTGCTCCTAAGACACTGCTTGGCCTGCTATGTTCATCCAGCTCCACGCTTATGCATTGTTATCTTATGCATCTCATTGTCTTCGCCAGTATTTATCCACTCACCAATACCTCTTGTGGTCTTTATATTGTTGTAGTGTGTGGGAGCTTGCTGTGTGAGAATAGAATATAGCATTTCTTACATTATAAAAGCATTTTGAAAAATTCTGAGGTTATGAAAGGTGCTATATAAATGCAATTTCTTTTTAAAAAATGATAAATTTTGTATTTGACTGAATACATTGAAACAACTCTGCGATCTTTTATTGAATGTTATTTCTCATGCTGTTACACTGGTTAACTAATAATGATTCAAATGGCTGATGTCTCCAAACTCCTCTTCCTATAGTTTGCTTTTGGCTCGCCTTGCCTCAGATTTAGAAGACTTTTGTAGTTTAATTTAAGTTCTGGTTTGTGGGATTTTTCCACCTGGATCTCGAATGCATTTTCTGATCTCCAAAGTTAGTATTTCTAATATGTCAAAAAAGTATTGCTTTCTCAGGCTGGACTAGATATCCACTGGTGTCAGTCCATCTGTGAGTGCTCACGATGAGTATCAGCAGCCTATTAGAATGCAAGAAGCTGCATGATTTTGTCTGTTGACAATTCCACGGGTGTACCATTTCAGTAGGAAGTTACTGGATAGAGATCAGGGCAGATGATGGTGCATTAATTCAAGAACCCCTCAGAATATCTAGTAGTTTTATTATGGAATGGTTTTTCAGCAATTTGCTTGACTGAAGCCTGAGCTGTCAGCAGATGTAAATTTCTGTGCAGGTTACGTTTACTAAAATCCCGTGGTAGGGTCCCCGGGTGGTGTCGTAGAACAGAGAGACTCAGGGGAACAGGTTATAATTTGCATCTCAGGTAAACAGGGTGGTTAAGAAGGCATTTAGCACGCTTATCTTCATTGCTCAGACCTTTGAGTATATGAGTTGAGATGTCATATTGAGGTTGTACAGGACGTTGGTGTACTGTACATTTCTGGTCATCCTGCTATAGGAAGGATTGGAGAGGGTTCAGATAAGATTTACCAGGATGTTACTGGGAATAGAGAGTCTGAGATATAAAAATAGGGTGGACAGGCGGGGACAGTTTTACTGGAGCCTAGGAGGTTGCGGGATGACCTTATTGAGGTTTATAAAATCATGAGGGGCATAGATAAGATAAACAGCAAGGATACTTGCCCTAGCGTATGGAAGTTCAAAACCAGAGAGCATATTTTAAGTTGAGAGGAGAAAGTTTTAAAAAGGACATTAGGGGCAAATTCTTTACCCAGAGAGTGGTTCATGTGTGAAATGAACTGCCAGAGGAAGTAGTGGGTGCAAGCTTAGTTACAACATTTAGGTAAGTACGGGAGTAGGAAAGGTTTGAAGGGATATGGGCCAAAAGCAAGTGGGCAAGTGGGCCTCATTTAGTTTGGGAACATGGCCAGGATGGACTATGTGGACCAAAGAGTCTGTTTCAATGACTGGCATGCAGTTTCCTGCTTTCTACTTCTGACCTTACTTGGAATAAAGCTGTCTTATAATCAGCTGTGACCTTTTTCATATCCAAGGAATTTTGGAAGATTACAACCAGTACATCCACTCTAAATACAATGACTACTTTTTAAGACCCTGGGATTCCTGCCATCTGGCGCAGAGAACTTGTCGGCCTTTAAATCTAATTGTATTCCTGGAAGTTCTTCCCTGATGGAGATTATTGTAGGCTCTTCTATCCTGTTCACCTCTTGATTTTCATGTATATTTGGAAAGTTTTATGAGTGAAGACAGACATAAAATACCTATTCAAAGCCTTCACCATTTCTTTGTTTTTCATTACAGATTCCCCAAGTTCTCTCTCGCTAGAGGACCAACGCTAGCTTTACTTACAATTTTCTCTTTAAATACTTCTAGAAATCCTGACTACCTGAGTTTGTTTTCATATTACTAACTAGCTTTCTGCCATACTATGCACTTCCCCTCTTTGTTTTCTTATAGTCAATCTTGTGACCTCCCATTAAAGGTTGCAGATTTGTACAACATTTTGTTCACTCTGATGAGATCCTTAGATTCCTTGATGATACATCCTTCTCAAGTGGTTTTTCTTTCCCAAATAAACCTTTAAGCATTATTAAATTTCTCCTTGAATATCAGGTACTGCAACTCTTCTACTTTTAACCTAGCTTCCAAGTTCACTTGAGCCAGCTCTGCCATCATACTGCTATAATTATCTATAATCAGATTTAAAACACGAGTGTTACACCTGCACATCTCCTCTTAAAACTGAACATGAAGTTCTACCATACTGTCACCTAGGTGTTCCTTTAGATAAGGTTATTAATTAATCTGTCCATTTCACATTATAAATCTACAATAACCTGCTTCATACTTGGCAATAGAACATTCAGTTCTAAGGAATTATCCCAACTATATTCTATGCACTAATTTTATAGGTGACCTTTGCCAATTTCATTTCTATAATTTTTAGAGGTTTAAAGACATCTGTGATTGTTGCAGTGCTTTTCTTACATGCCCCATTTATTTCTTGCTGTATATTCTGTCCTACAATATAGACCCTGATTAGGGGCAGATAAACTACTCCTACATTTGATAAGATGTTATACATTCAGATGTTTAATAGGACAAGAGCCCATGGTGTTGGAGTTAGTAAATTACTTAGAAGATGGTTAGAAGATTGCTAACTAATAGAAGGCAGAAAGTTAGTGTGGGAGCATTTTCATGCTGAAAACCTGTAACTATTAGTGTGCTACAGGGATCAGTGCAGGGGCCACAATTATTTACAATACATATATCAATGACTTGGATGGGGACAGTGAATGTGTCACAGCCAAGACTGCGGATGGAATATAATGAGGGAAATGTGAGGTTATGCACTTTGGCAGGACCAAAAGAGGAGCTGAATATTAATTTAAATTGAGAAAGACTGCAGAAAGTTATAGCACAGAAGGATTTAAAAGTTCTTGTCCATGAACCAGAAAAAGCTAGCATCCAAGTTCAGTGGTTAATAGGGAAGGCAGATGAAACATAGGCCTTTATTTCAAAGAGAATGGAATATTAAAGTAGGGAGGTTTTGCTGTATAAAACTATGCAAGGCACTAGTGGGACCACAGCTGGAATACTGTGAATTGTTTGTCTTAGGAAATATTTACTGGTATTGGAGGCAGTTGAGGGAGAGGGTTCACTAGGCTTGTACCTGGTATGAAAGGATGGTCTTGTAAGGAAAGGTTGAGTAGGTTGGGCTTGAACCCATTGGAATGTAGAAGAATGAGAAGCGATCTGTTGAAATGTACAAGATACTTCAAGGATTTGACAAGGTAAATGCGAAAAGATTGTTTCCCCTTGTGGTAGAGTTTGGGACAAGATGGGACAATCTCAAAATAAGGGATCACACATTTAAGACAAGAGGTGAGTAGGAATTTCTTCTATGAGGATTGTGATTCTGTGGAAATCTTTACCATGGCTATTGAGGCTGAGTCATTAGGTATATTCAAGGCTGAGGCAGAAAGATTTTTAATCAGTAGGGGAATCAAGGGTAATGGGGAAATGACGGGAAAGTGGAGTTGAGAGTAATCAGCTCAGCCATGATCTCATTGAATAGTGGAGCAGGCTCGATGAACTGAAAGGCCTACATTTGTTCCTGTATCATAATCTAAATGCCCAATAGCATTTTTTACCTCTTATCTCTACCTAAAATGTTACTATATCTTGCTCTTTCCAGCTGAAGCCATCTCATACTGCTGTACTAAAGATATCCACCATTAATTGAGCTATCTTGCCACAATTTCACAACTTCAAATCTTTACAAAATGTCAAATACTGTTCAATATTCAGGTCCTAGCCTTGGTCACCATGCAAACATTTTCCTGCTTTCCTGTGATTGCACGTTAATTTTTTTCCTATTTTTAAATAAGTTTGTTCACCCAATCTCCCTTTGATTCTCCTTCCCTTCCTGCTAACTCTAATTTGCTTTCTGTTGAATCTTTTCTGCCAACCTCCCTCCTTCATTTTTAACTGTGGGTCTCTTCGTCTCTCAGACTTGCTTGCAGATAGGAATCATTATCCTCAACATTAATATCAAAAAGGGCAAGGACAACTTTTGTAGATCCTAGTCTTTCTGAGGTCCAAAACCAGGAACTGATCACCAAATATAACAGGAATCTAGCGTGTTTTGAGAAGATTTGTAGCTCAGGTTGAGGTTCTGGATGTGAGTTTGCTTGCTGAGCTGGAAGGTTTGTTTTCAGATGTTTCGTCACCATTCTAGGTAACATCATCAGTGAGCCTCCGGTGAAGCGCTGGTGTTTTGTCCCGCTTTCTATTTGTCTGTTTAGACAGATAAGTAGAAAGTGGGACATAACACCAGCGCTTCACCGGAGTTTCACTGATGATGTTACCTAGAATGGTGACAAAACGTCTGAAAACTAACCTTCCGGCTCAGCGAGCAAATTCACGTCCATAACAGGATTCTAAATGTTATAATGGTTTCCCTAAACAGGACTGCACTTTTACATATATAATTCCTATAAATCTTCCATTTAAGTCACACAGGAGATTACTCCTTTGCATCAAAGAGTGTTAATTTTTGAAGTATTTATGAACAAGAAGCCACCATGTGTGATGTCAAAAATCATACGACATCAGGTTATAGCCCTACAGGTTTATTTGAAAACGCCAGCTTTCCAAGCTTAACTCCTTCCTTAGGTGTAGTGTAAGATAGAGGCTATAAGACAGAATTTAAGAGCAGAAAGGTAACAACCCAAAAACTGGCTACATCTTGTTGAATCTTTAATCAGTTAGGAAGGAGAATACTGATTAAAATGCAAAATCCAGATACGTCTCAAGTCATTTTCCCAAGATAATTAAAGGATTTATCGACGTGTACTAGAGGTGATGTCTTATGTTAGACAATGTATTTTAGGTGTGAGGCCTTGCTGAGAATCTGTATTTTAAACTAGGGTCAGATTTTATTTTTTTGAGCAAAACAGAATGTATTTGCAACTGCACAAACATCTTAGATCAAATTGTGTGTGTGTGTGTGTGTGTGTGTGTGTGTGTGTGTGTGTGTGTGTGTGTGTGTGTGTGTGTGTGTGTGTGTGTGTGTGTGTGTGTGTGTGTGTGTGTATGTGTATGTGTTTGGGAGTGTAGTGTGGTCGGATCCCCTGTTGTGTCACATTAGCCCAAAATCATGATTGAGGCCATCTGCTTGGGTACAGAACTTGGCTATCAGCTTCTGCGTAGTGGTTTTGAATTGTTATGCATCTCAAAGTCCACCATGGAGGATGCTTACCCAAAGATCGGAGGCTGAATATCCTTGACCTTCAGGTGTTCCCCCGCTGGGAAGGAACACCCTGTCCAGTAATCATTGCATGGAATCCATTCATTCACTGCCATAGTGTCTGCATGGTCTTGCCAATATACCATGCCTCAGGGCATCCTTGCCTGCATCATTATGAGGGAGACCACATTAGCCGAGTCATGAGTATCTGCTGTGTACGTGGTGGGCAGTGTTTACACGTGTGACGGTATTATCCATGTCGATGATCCAGTGTATTTTGTAGAGGTTACCATGGCATGGTTGTGTAGTGTTGTGGTCATTGCCACCCTGACGGCTGAATCGTTTGTGCATACCCAATAGTTATATCTCACGTCTGTCTTGTGAAGAGATCATTACAATTTTTTGCTGTGGCATGATGGAATTGACGATCGATGAGTTGAGGACCATGTCCCTTTTCTTTGGGGGTGTCCTTCAACACCTTCTGGTATCTGTCAAATTCCCCCTCATCTAAACAGATCCCGTGTGTGCATAGGGCTTGTCCGTAGGGGATGGCTTTTTTAATACGTTTAGGGTGGAAGCTAGAGCATGCATAATTGTGAGATTATCCTTGGGCTTGTAGTAGAACGAGGTACTGAGGTGTCCGTCCCTGATGGAGATGTGTGTGTCCAAGAATGAGAGTGATTTTCGAGAGTAGACCATGGTAGGTCTGATGGTGGGATGAAATTTGTTGATATCACTATGCAGCTGTTTCAGTGATTCTTTGCAATGAGACCAAAGGAGAAAATGGTTGTCAGTGTATCTGGTGTATAGTGTAGGTTAGAGGTCCTGCGTAGCAAAGAAGTCTTGTTGACATACACTCTCACACGCGCAGTCTCTCTCGCTTTCTCTCTCTCTCTCTCTCTCTCTCTCTCTCTCTCTCTCTCTCTCTCTCTCTCTCTCTCTCTCTCTCTCTCATTCATTCACTCACACACATACGGACACACAGACGTCACACATGTGAATTGTTTCACCCAAGATGTTTGTGCAGTTGCAGATACATTCTGTTTTGCTCAAAAGATATAAAACCCGACCCTAGTTTAAAACATAAGCAGATTCTAAGCAAGACCTCGCACCTGAAATGCATTGTCTGACCTGAGATGTTACCTCCTGTGTACGTTGATAAAACCTTTAATTATCTCGGGGCAATGACTTGAAACATATCTGGATTTTGCATTTTGAACAGTATTCTCCTTCCTAACTGATTAAAGATTCAACAAGAGACAGCCAGTTTTAGGGTTGTTACCTTTCTGCTTATAGATTCTGTGTCTTATACCCTCTTTCTCACACTACATCTGAGGAAGGAGTTGAGCCAAGAAAGTTGCATTTTCAAATAAACCTGTAGGACTATAACCTGATGTCGTGTGATTTTTTTACCTGTCCACCCCAGTCCAACAGTGCTCCAACCTCCATATCATTACATCAAATATGTAAAGTCACAGAAGATTTTCCGTGATAATTTGATGAGTTACTTTCCTTTAAGATGAAGTTACTTTCCTTTAAGATGAAATTTAAAGATCTTTATTAAACTCCAAATGTTAGTTTTACTGTGTTACACTGAAGACTATCCATTGTCTGTGGGAATCAAAGGATTTTGTTCCAAATGCATTTCCATAGCGTAGCTCATGTCCATGTGCAGTTGTAGGGATTCTTAATGATGAGTTGGCTCCTGCCTGGTGACTTGGTTATCTGTCCTCGTTGGGTGATCCGTGTAACAATCAAATCATACAATTGTTGAAGGTACTAGGTTCAGCTCTCAGTGTGTGCTGAGCGGTGCTACAGGTCTCAGGATCCTTGAGGTTAGCAGAAAGGATCAGCAGCAGCCCGTTTCTGGAAGAATGTAAATGTTTGGTGAGGACAGGGTCAGGTTCGAGTGTGAATCACCAATAAAAGGACAGCTTTGCAGTGCCACGTGGGCAAACTCATGAAAAATGTGCACAGTCAGAGTGTTGAGAGTTCAGAGAATCATAAACTAGGCAGATTCATCAGCATCAGGGGCGGCACAGTGGTTAACACTGCAGCCTCACAGCACCAGGGACCCAGCTTCGATTCCGGCCTCAGGCGACTTTCTGTGTGGAGTTTGCACATTCTCCCCGTGTCTGTGTGGGTTTCCTCCGGGTGCTCCGGTTTCCTCCCACAGTCCAAAGATGTGCAGGCTAGGTGGATTGGCCAAGCTGAATTGCCTGTAGTGTGCAGGGATTTGTGAATTAGGTGGGTTATAAGGGGATGGGTCTGGGTGGGATTCTCTGAGTGTCGGTGTGGACTTGCTGGGCCGAAGGGCCTGTTTCCACACTGTAGGGATTCAATGATTCTGTGGGAGCAAGGAAAAGGTTGAGTTAACATCTGGTATCAAAGGAAAGAGTCCTAATGGTTTAAAAATGAAACTATGCCAGTGGTTCAGAAATGTTCACATTTGCTTATCGTTTGTTCCTCCTGACCAGAAGTCTGAATAAGAGATCTATTTAATGTTTGACATTATTTGCTTAAAGGTGCTGATGTCATGCTTTCTTTTCAGCTCCATGGTTATTCGGGATCTGACCTTACGCAGTGCTGCCAGCTTTGGTTCCTTTCACCTGATCCGGCTGCTTTATGATGAATACATGTTTTATCTGGTAGAACATCGTGTAGCCCTAGCGACGGGTGAGACCCCTATTGCAGTGATGGGAGAGGTAAGTGATCAGCAAAGTGATACTTATGTGGATTATGACCCCCATATCTATAGATTGTGCTGGCAAGGGTCAGTATTTCAATGAAGATGAATGGATTGAGTTTGAGGGAAGAGATTTAATCTGGGTAGTAATCTTACAACAAAGTTTTTAATTGAGGTTACAACAAAGATTTTTGGGAACAGACAAATATATACAAAACATTCTGTTCTCTGCATCTCACCATCTCACAGATCGTCCTGCCCCATGGACCCAAAGATGTATAGGTAGAGAACAAGTCTGTTCAGTCACATGAAGTTTATGGCAGAAACTCATGACTGAGTAGATGGCATCCTCAAATGAAGGGACAGCTGTCAATGACATGACCTTTAAAATGCCTTTCTTTTTCATTTTAGAATGGCTGGTCAATTTAAATTCAATCACAAGAATGTTAAGATTTCTGTAAGTTATAATTCTGAAACAAAGTGCCAAGGAGTTCTAATATTGTTTGTTTTGTTTCTTCTAGTTTGGTGACCTCAGTTCGATATCTCCTCTACAAATGGAGAAAGGTAAGAACTTTCTGATTATAAACTATTTAATCAATGTGTTTGGACACGTGATGACACACATCTGTGTCAGATGGGACTTGACCCCAGGCTTTTTGGCCTAGAGGTGGGGATACTATCACTGCAACACAGGAGCCCAGTGAACTTTAGGTTTCTTGGGTCATCTCTAAACATTGGCTGTGGATATTCCCAGAGCTGCACGTGTGATTATAATTACAAGAAACCTGTAGCATCTGTTTTAGTTTGAGCCTCTTAACTAAAGACAAGTATTAAATGTTTATTCAGAAATGTATCTGAACCCTCAGACTTGTGTTTTCTTCCAAATGTATAATCTAATCAACTATTCATTCGTAATATAAGATAATAGATTCAGAGATAGCAGGAACTGCAGATGCTGGAGAATCTGAGATAACAAGGTGTAGAGCTGGATGAACACAGCAGGCCAAGCAGCATCAGAGGAGCAGGAAACCTGATGTTTCGGGCCTAGACCCTTCTTCAGACCGTTCTTTTCTGAAGAAGGGTCTAGGACTGAAACATCAGCCTTCCTGCTCCTCTGATGCTGCTTGGCCAGCTGTGTTCATCTAGCTCTACATCTTGTTATCATAGGATAATGGATGGAGGTTTAGTTTCACAATTTATTTGAACGTAATCATGTTGTACATGAAGGAATCAGGGTCAGAAGAAAAAGAAAGTTTATTAACTTGTCATATTATTGGGGGATTAAAAATATTTGGTTTTCATTTGTGAGGTATTTTAATAGCTTTAATTTCTCAGTGACCACAACCCTGATTGGGGTGGTACTTAGATTCCAAAGTCCAGTCTGTGGTATTTTGTGATAGCTTAAAATAAATTTTTGAACAGATGACGGGAGTGGGATGGAAAGTGAGGTGGATACCGATTCAAGAGGAGTGACAGAGCCTCCTGTCAAACGAGAACGTGTGGACCTCAACCATTCCCTTCAGGAGCTGGATGCCTCTGCTCATCAGGAACTAATGAATTCAATATAATCTCACTGGACTGAAACCTCTGGTAAAACATATAAATTTGTCCAGGACTCCAGGTCAGGAAGAATAACCCAATCTCCAGGCTTTGGGGAGGCCTGCTTCAAACCACAGAAACTAAATGTACAAAGTGCCCAGATTAGTCATGTGTATGACTCACCCAGTCCTTATCGACTGGATGCAGTGGTCATTGACCTGGCTGACAAGCTGTCGGGGCAGTGATGATCCAGCAGGAACAGCATCAGCCAAACGGGTCCTTGTCCACTGGGAATGAAATAGCTGTAGCTGCTTAGTGTGCAGAGTCCAAGGGAAATATTTTGCTATGACCATTTTAACACTGAGACAAAAATGGTTTAGGTTTTTACAGTCCAGGTTCTGCTTTAATTCATTATTGCACAACTGTTGGTGGAAAACACTGATCTTCAAAGGCCAAGGCAGCTGGGAGCTTAACTGACCACTAATTTGAGTGTGTCAGGAAACTCCAGGTTCTGTTTTTGTAAATACAAGAAAATGTTTACTTTTGTAATTGTTTATGTACTTGCCCTGTCCCTTGTCTGCTCCACTGCAATCTGGAGACTGACAGTACCACTCCAATCATTCTTCAGATCTGCTCCTCAAGATTTAATCCTTTTTTTTGTTAAAAATGTTAACTATGTTTGTGCAAGGGAGTGCACCGAGGCCTCTGAGAATCAAGCTCCTGCACTGCACACCGACTGGAGAATTCCCCAACTGCTCATGAGTCACTGGATTGGAGGTAGGAGGTTTGTGGGCAGAGTGTGAAATCTCATCTTTCCACCAGTTCTCTTCCTTCAGCTGGGAGATTGACTAAATGGAATCATGGACTAATCTACAGTGACAGCTACCTCTGGTTAGCAAGGAGATTTGAGTATGAGTTGAGTTAACCTATTAGCTTTGCCCAAACCCCTTCAATATTAGACACATTGGTTCTGTGTGACTTACAGTACAAGCCAGCTTGGGCAAGCATTTCTCGAAATGCTGTTACTTACTGCGGGAAAATTGCCTTATTTTACCCATTACGTAGTTAACAATGAGCCTAGCTAGTCAGTATATTAGCTAGTGATGAGTGAATTGTATGCCTTTAGTGGGTATGGTTCTATTTTGAGTATCAGGGATACCAGTACATGTATTACACTGTGCCTTAGGGAAAATACTGGGATATTCAATGAAATGTGCCTGCACTGGTCTGAGACCCAGCGACTGTGAACTAACTTTTAAAACCTGACGTTTATACTTATTTTTGTTACTGATGATTCAGCAACATCAAACGTATTGCTTACAATTGCAATCACGAAATATAACAAAGGAACCTAAGAAAAGTACCTTGTGTACTTATCGCTTCAGTTTTTGTCACATATTGCAGTTTTTAAAAATATTTGATACAATCCTTTATTAATGGAAAGAAAATTTCAATTGAGGCCAGAGCACAGTATCTGGTGTCTGCAGTCTTACTTGCTCCTAAGCAGGGCAATTTGGTTTGATTTTTGATGACAAGCAAGTCTGACTGTGATAGCGACCGGATACAGTACAGTCATGGAACTGGGACTCAGAAATGAGACAAAGGTTTGTGTGGGTCTGTTCCAAGTTTTGTGCCAGGTCCACTTCTCCTCAACTGTCATTGTTTTTTGATTGTGATTGGCTCAATTCCACAAAAGCTAACCATCTTACTGGCAGTTGATTCAACTTACACACAGCGCTGCCTTTGAATGGGAAAGCAAACAAGTTTTGCAATCAAGTGGGTTTTCTTTCTTTTCCCTATCTCTGCTTCACAAGCAAATTATTTTTTGTTGGAAGGTAAATTTGGAGTTTTGCATCTCTCTGTTGGGAGCTGTACCTGTGGATGGTCCACATTGGAGATGTGTGTCCCAAACACACACACCCTGGCTGTTTAGGGTGCTGAGGTTATTGTCACAAGTGCACTTTCAGTTTACTATAATTGTTAAACATTTTCAGTCATTTCCCTATTGAGACTCTCGCTCAAGAGTTTTTGTTATCAACCAGAAATAAAGGCTTTCATGTGTATTTCTCTGCTTTGTAAGGAATCGGCAGGCAGTTAGCAGGAGAGATATTGGTGTGTCACAAGTTAATGTCTTAATGTTGTAATCATGACATTGCATGGAAAAACCGGCAAGTTTTAATGCTTTGAAATGACCGAGTTTCTGTAAAGGTCCAATTTTGTCATTTAATCTTGAAGCATGTGTCTGTCCGCAGAGTGCCGTAACTTGGTGCATGTTCAGTCGATGGTTCAGCCGCTGTCTCTCACTGACTAGTAGTGTTGTCACTTGCACCTGGGAATTCGAACCAGAATCATGAAGCTCAGTCTCATCATTCAAAACTTCTGAAAACTCTAATCTACCGTTCACGTCTTATTTTAAACTTAGTCATAAAGTTTTAACAAATGTGCTGGAAAGCCATTAGAGATTGTAAACCGATGGTGATTCCATTTGTGCAGTTCATCCATGTGACTGGCTGATTTTATGAATTGCATTTAATACAATCTTTCACCTTTTTCTGAATCCATACAGTTCGACACAACAATACATCTAGACCTCAAAGGTTTTGTATCTACTTTGAATGTGATGGTGGAGGTGAACTAAATTAATATATTTGACGTGAATAGTTATCATAATGGCCTAGTCCATTTATAGAGGGTAGGGGTTTAAAAATGTGCTTTGTAGCCGTTTAACTGGAATCTAGCCAGCCTAAGAAGATTTCACGTGAACGCCTAGCCCAGTCTTGTTTTAAACCAAAATTTCTCTTTAAATGTTCACTGTTTCTAATTAATCTTCTATTGCTGAAAACAGAAAAGATGCATTCAGTGTCATTTTCCAGGGAATAATTTTGTGTCATCTTTTTGATTTTTTTTTTTTAAAAATTATTTGTAAAAGAATCCTGATGTACATTTTTTTTAGATGTATTCTCTTCTTTCGTAATACCCAAGTGCTCCCAAAATAGGCAGACATTCTTAGGTTTTTTTTAACCTACCATTATTGATGGAAACTGTGTTGTAACTTTTTATTTTGTGAAAATGCACAATTTTGCAATAGAGCAAAAAATGCCCAAACCAGTTGGCAAAAGGGTTACTTTGCAAAGTCAAAGAATGCAGGTTTATGATCAATGTTGAACTGATGAAAAATGCTGACTACTTTTTACAACTTAAAACTCAATTTATGTGGCATGTTTCTTTGTGCAGTGCTCTGGACTCTACTGGTTGTTGTAATTATCCAGGAAAAGACCATTCAGCTCCTCCACCTTGCCATTAACTTAGATCATTGTTGGCTAAATCATAACTCTATTTCTTCACTCAAAGCATTGACAGATTGGAAGGTATTTGTTAGGTAATTATGAAATATTATGAAATATTTCATAAATGCCTAACAAATACCTTTCAGTCTGTCAATGCTTTGAGTGTCATGCTGTAAGTTACATCCAGATTACAGCAGTTGATAAGCTTGTCACTTCTGCCTGAACATTGTAGTAGCCTGTGCTGCCCTTATTCCTATACATGTGCAGTGATTCACTGAATTTCAATGCCACCTTGTGGACATTGCCACTGCTCAGTGATGTCCAAGTTGTACGCGTTGTCTGTTAACCAAAACATTCTCCTGCTGCCGACAGATCATACATCTCAGACTTGCTGCTACTACTGTCTTTCCCCTGTTTGAACTCTGTGCAGCCTCGCCAGCTCTGAGTATTGTGATTAATGTTGCTGCATGTTTCACTAACATTGTTCCTGATGGGTAACTAGAGGAGTGTAACTGAGTTGTGAGATTCAGACCCAGGCAGCTTGTGAGAGTCAGCTGTTCAATTAAGTTTTATTCACTGCGTTTGATGATTTCCTCTGAGATTGTGAGACTGAGCTTATGTGTGCTTTCCTGCCTGTGGTCTGTAGCCCGTTTCTGGTGAATTTAAGGCAGAGAACCAGAATGTGCTAGGAATATATACTGGGTCTGCAATCTATTGAGTAGCCTCCCTGTTCTCCCTCTATTTCCAAATTTGATGGAGTTTCAGTGATGTTATAACATCCTCTGTAAAGCCCATTTGTAAAACATACTGAGGTGATGGGTTCTCAAGCTGTGTGTAACCCACCTGTTAATTTTCTCTACTTACAGTATCCACAGCTAGGGCTAGTGCAAATCTTCAGAAAGTGAATGATCTTTTGTGGTAATATGTTAAATCGTACACCATTTGGTAGTGTGGGCAGTGATATTAACCAGACAGCCATATCTAGTTCATTCCAGATGTTGCTACTCCAGTGGTGGGTATGTTCACTTTATAGACCTATATAGCGACTGAAATGTAACTGAATATAAGTACATTTAAAAGATTTAGATAAAGGATGTAGCAATTCAGGGAAGCAACAGTTTGCTACAACAAAGAGCTTTTCGTGATGGATAAGTGCAGAGTTGCCCAGAGAAAAGCCTGCTCACTGGCTAGAATATGCCACATAAAAATATGGTTTATTTTAAAATAATTGAAGTAATTTGGATGTTGAAAGAGGATTTACCCCCAGTAGCAACTTATATTTTTGTTAGAAATTGGAAGCCTTTACAGCATTCCTGCCTGTCCTGTATTACTGCATTATAAAAGCAAGTAACCCCTGAATATTGTCAACTGGTAAATGAGATAACTGAATTAATTTCAACTTCTGTGTTCTACAGTGTCTCATTGGGATTGGGAATGTTTTAAGATGTATAGATTCTCAACTGTTTGCATATTCTTTGTATTTTTAATTTGCAAAACTAGGAATGATACCAGTTGTCTGTTTTTATTCTTTTCATAAGCTATGTAGTTTATCATACCAAGTGACCTTGGTCAGTCTAACTTACAAGATGAAATTGGTTAGGGTTATCTGTAATATGTGTATAAATTGATGTAAAAATTGGAATTCTAACATTTTGTGCATTGTGATTATTATTATTGTTGGTTTAAAGCTTTCTTGAGATTTGGTACAAATAGAATCGCCTAAGGAAATGTCTGGATTTTTTGTGTGTCATCATTCACAAATTATCTGTCGTGCATACTTTGTTTTCTAGCCACCACATGGCTTCTTTATTGGGTAACCAGCCATGTTGAGAAAAATAGATGTTAATTTAGCAGCAACCCCACGTCCTTCAGCTTGTTGGATATTGCTGGGAATTTTGGCTCACTCTTTACCTCCCCACTCCACTCCCCAAAAAGCACTCTGCACAGATTTCTGTCACAGCTAGACCAGGCTTGTAAAGCTGGCAGTCACAGCTCTCCGACCAGATATCTGAACCAACCCATCACTAGAGTTCCAAATACAGAACATACAAGTGGAAGATTGTGCAACAACATGCTCCTTCAATCTGCTAGGTGTGGTTGCAGGAGCAGCAAATTGTGCAAATGTTTATACAGCCTGGGGTCTACACCCAGGAGCAGTAATAATGGTAAATGTGGGGTGATAGGGGAAACTGCAAAGGATGAGATACTGGCCAGGTGGGAATAGGAGTAAGAGGCTGAGAGTTGGGGAGTGAGTCAGGGCGAACGACACTCTCCTCCCCATACAGGCTCTGCCCCCCTAGAGAAGGCAGTTAAAGATGGCAGAGCAGCTCCCCAGACAACAGCTTTTTCATTCTCAAAAGCCTTTTCTCTTTTCGCTCTTGTTGAAGAGTAGAAATGCTGATTTCTCAGCCATACAGCAACCCTGATTGGTGATTCAGACAGAGAACTCTGATCTGGCAGCCACATATCCAAAATTGCCTGTCAGTGCTATAAGTGGATTCCACATCCCTATAAGGAAGAGTTTGCCTCTTCATGCAGTATTGAGTTTTACAATGCGAATGATGCCGGTGAGATGTGTAGAATAATCTCCAGTGTTACAAAAGATAACTCATACCATTTAAAAAGTCTTGGTTCATTATGAATCAACAATTTTATATTGAATGTAATATATTGTTTTATAAACAAACAGATTTTATCAGAATCCGTTTCTTAAGATTATGAAAATAGGCAGCTCTGAAATTCACGAGGAGCAATCTAGCATTGCCTCCCATTCCTTGCCTTCTCCATTTCATCTGGGGTGTACTACTAGTCATTACAAATATATTGACAGTTACTTTGACTACACTTCCTTACACCCTGAATCCTGTAAGGACCCCAGTCCATTCTCAAAGTTTCTAGATCTTTGTCACATCTGTTCCGATGTTGTTGTTTTCCTTAATGACACTTCCATAATGCCATCTTTTTTCCCTCAACCAAGGACTACATTCCACCTTTCAAAAGCATGGTGGTTGGCTCTCAGCCAAGTCTAACCCATTTGCCACTCTCTTCCTCATTTTCCCACCAATTTCTGGATTCAAAAAAATCATTATCTTCCTTTTCCACCACCTCCACCAGGATGCCACCACTAAGTGCATCTTCCCATCCCTGCCCACGTCAGCATTCCAAAGCGACTGTTCCCTCTGTTTGGTCTCTGTTTGAGACATTTGATCTCAATCCAAACCACATTTCCAACAAACTGAGTGGTATCATTTTTGTTAACTATTTTGGTTGAACAATTCTGTGTATCTCTGAATGGTTGGGGCACAGAAGCTGGCCTTTTAGCCCATTATGTATGTTTCAAATGAGCATCATTACCTAGTTCCAATCTCCTGCTCTTTCTTCATACCCATGTACACTATTTCTATCCAAGTAATCACCCAATGTCCTTTTCAATTGCTCAGTTAAGCCTGCTTCTACCACATTTTCAGGCAGTGCATTCCAGACCCTAAACACCTGCTGAGTGAAAAAAGGTTTCTTTTCTCACATCACTTTAAACCCTCACCCCCTTGTTTTCATCCTTTTTACAAACAGGAAATTTCTCCCTCTCTTCTCTATCTAGACTGCTCATGATTTTGAAAACTCTACCAAATCTCCCGTAAGGCTTCTTTCAAAGGAGAACAATCTCAACACTTTCAATCAATACTCATTACTGGAATCCTTCATTCCTGGATTCATTCTGGTAATGCACTTCTGCAGTCTCTCCAATGCGCTTGCATCTCTCCTGTAATCTGGCACCCATAACTGTACACAGTAGTCCAGCTGAGGTCAATACAATGTCTTGTATAAGTCTTTCAATGTTCTTCCTACCAAAATGCATCACATCTCATTTCTCTGCATTGAACCTCATCTGACACCCATTCCATCAACTTGTCAGTGTCCGTTTGGAGTCCCACATTGTCCTCATCACTGTTTACTTTTTTCCAAATTTTGTGTCATCTGTTAACTCTGAAATTGTCGCCTGCACACCAGGATCCAGATCATTAATATATATCAGGAAAAGCAAGTGTCCCAATATTAACCGTGGAGGAACTTCACTACAATCTCTAGCCTGAAAAATCTTCATTGACAATTACTCAGTTGCATATCTCTTAGCCAATTTTGTATCCAGATTGCTACTATCCTATTTATACCATAGCCTAAACTTACCTGTGGAAATCTGTATACACAATTTAAATAATGTTTCCCTCATCGAGCTTTTCTGTTATCTCCAAAAAACTCAAGCAAATTACTTAAACACAAGTTGACTCTTCCTCACCAACGCTTCTTTTCCCATGTGATTATTAAATAATCGTTTCTAGAAGTATCCCCATCACCGTAGTTAAATTGACTGGTCTGTAATTGTTTTCCTCTCAACCCTTCTTAAACAAGGGTTCTGTAACATTTGCAATTCTCGAGTCTTCTGTAGCACATCCAGTGACCCCAAGGAAGACTGAAAGATTGTGCCCCTGCAATTCTTACCATCACTTCCTTCAAGATCCTTGTTTGCCTTGTCAACTATGTGTCAACAATCTAACCAAGTCTTAGTCCTGATTAATTTTGAACCTTTCTAGTGATAGTTTTCTGCTCTGTCACCATGGCCTGGGCAGCCATACTGTTTTTATAAAGACAGATGAAAGTATTCATGTAACATCTCAGGCATACCCCTGCCTCCATGTTTATATCCCCTTTTGGTCTTTTGCTTGGCTCTACCCCTCATTTAACCTCTTTCTACTGTTTATATACCTGCACAAGACTTTGGAATTGCTCTTCGTATTTTCTTATAATTCCTCTTTGCATCTCATTTGTTTTCTCACCCCTCCTCGAAACCTTCAGTATTTCTATTGATTCTCAATTGCATTTCCTGCCTTACTCCTGCCTACCTTCTTTGTCAGCCAAGGAATCCCACATTTCTTTGTCCTATCTTTCCCACTTTTTTTCACTTGTTGGTTGTGGATGTTGCTGTCTGGGCCAGCATTTATTGTCCATCCTAGCTGCCCTTGAAAAGGCGGTGGTGAGCTGCCTTCCTAAATCGCTGCAGCACATGCTGTAGGTTGACCTATAATGCCCTTAGGGAAGGAATTCCAGGATTTTGACCCAGTAATACTGAAGGAATAGAAACATATTTTCCAATCAGGATGGTGAATGGCTTGGAGATGAGCTTGCAGATGTCAGTATTCCTGTGTATCTACTGTCCTGTCCTTCTAAATGGAAGTGGTCATAGGTCAGGAAGGTGCTGCCTAAGGATCTTTAGTGAATTTTTGCAGTGCATTTTGTAGATGGTACACACTGCTGCTACTGAGCATCAGTGGTGGAAGGAGTGGATGCTCCTGGACGTGGTGCCAATCAAGCAGGCTGCTTTGCCCTGGATGGTGTCACACTTCTTGAGTATTCTTGGACCACACATCCAGGTGGGTGGTTCTTGTAACCATTGTGTTATGTGGTGAGTGCTGGTGAGTTTTTGGTCAATGGTAACACCAAGGGTGTTGATAGTGGGGCGTTGAGTGGTGGTAACACCATTGGAAGTCAAGACTCAGTGGTTAGATTGCCTCTTATTGGGGACGGTCATTGCCTGCATTTGTGTGGCGTGAATGTTAACTGCCACTCATCAGCCTAAGCCTGGGTATTGTCCAGATCTTGTTGCATTTGAACATGGACTGTTTCAGTATCTGAAGAGTCACGAATAGTGCTGAACATTGGGCAATTATCAACGAACATCCCCACTTCTGACCTTATGACAGAGGGAAGGTCATTGGCGAAGTAACTGAAGGTGGTTAGGCTGATGACACTACCCTGAGGAGCTCCTGCAGAGATGTCCTGGAGCTGAGTTAACGAACTTTCAACAACCACAACCACCATCCTATGTGCCAGGTGTGACTCCAACCAGCAGAGAATTTGCCCCTAATATCCACTGATTCTATTTTGCTGAGGCTCCTTGATTCCACACTCGGTCAAATGCAGACTTGATATCAATGGTTGTCACTTTCACCTCACCTCTGGAATTCAGCTTGTTTTGTCCATGTTTGAATCAAGGGCATAATAAAGTCAAGAGCTGAGTGGCCCTGGTGGAAGTCAAACTAGGCATTGCTGAGTAGTTGTTGCTTGATAGCACTGTTGATAATGCCTTCTAAAACTTTAGTAATGATCGAGAGTAGACTGACGGCATGATAATTGGCTGGGTCAGATTTGCCCTCTGTTTTGGGTACAGGACATAACTCGGCAATTTTCCGTACTGTCGGGTAGATGCCAGTGTTGTAACTGTGCTGAAAGGGCTTGAGTAGAGGAGTGGCAAGTTCTAAAGCATGTCTTCAGTAGTGTTGCCAAATGTTGTCAGGGCCCATTGCCTTTGTAGTATCCAGTGCCTCCAATCATTTCTAGTATCCAGGGATGTGCAGTCTAGGTGGATTGGCCATGGGAAATGCAGGGTTACAGTGATAGACAGTATGGGTCTGGGATGCTGTTCAGTGTGGACTCAATGGGCCAAATGGCCACTTCCACACAATAGGATTCTATGGTATCACGTGGAGTGAATCAAATTGGCTGAAGATTAGCATCTGTGATGTTGGGAACCATAGGAGGAGGCCAAGAATGATTATGCACATGGCACTTCTGGCTAAAGATTGCTGTGAATGCTTCAGCCTTATCTTTTGCACTGATGTGCTCGTCTCTTTCATTATTGAGGATGGGGATATTTGTGGAGCCTTTTCCTCCAGTGAGTTGTTTAATTGTCCACCACCATTCATGACTGGATGTGGAAGGATTGCAGAGCTTATATGTGATCTGTTGGTTGTGGGATCACAACTCTGTCTAAAACTTACAGGGGAGCAGCCCTTTTGGCAGAAAGGCTCAGTGAGGAGATTATGCCGCTGTTGAAGACGGTGAAGACATGACTGCCAAGCTGATTCAGTGTGCTGCGTGCATGATTTGGGAGGTCAGGGACACTGATGATGTTTCTGGCTCCTATTGCTGTGGTAAGTGTGTACACATTCAGCTTCTGAAGGAGGTTGTTGCAGCCCTGAAGCAAGAACTAGATGACCTCAGGCTTATCCGAGAGAATGAGAATTTTCTGGACAGGACCTTCAGCGAGGTCATTACACCGAGGATACCTGAAGGGAGAAGGGGGATGTCGATGACAAACGAAGACATGAATGAAGTACAAGAGATCCCAGGGGAAGCACCTATTGTAAACAGGCTGACTGTCTTGGAAACTGTCGAGACAGACGACGCTGCCAGTCCGAGAGGTGGACAGGTCTGCGAGTCAAAAATTGCTGTAGAGGCAGAGCCGAGAAGTCAGACATCACAGAGAGCTGTGGTAATAGGGGACTCCATTGTGAGATGGACTGACAGGGGTTTCTGCGGCAACAGGCGAGATTTGAGGATGGTGTGTTGCCTTCCTGGTACCAGGATCCAGGACATCATTGATAGAGTGCAGAGAACCCCGAGGGTGAAGATAAAGAGCCAGAGGTGGTGGTGCCTGTCGGCACTAATGACATCGGGAAGAAAAGGAGGGGCATTCTACAGCGGGACTTCAGAGAACTCGGGAGAAGGCTGAAAAGCAGGACTTCCAGGGTGGTTATCTCCGGTTTGTTTCCAGTTCCTCAGGCTGGAGAGGGCAGGAACAGCGAGTTAATGGACTTGAACGTGTGGCTGAGGAATAGGTGCCAGAAGCAAGGATTTAAATTCTTGGATCACTGGGGTATGTTTTGGGGTAAGGATAAATTGTTTGCATCTTAATAGGTGGGGGACCAGCATTATGGCAGGCAGGTTAGCCACTGCAACACAGGTGTATTTAAACTAAGTAATGGGGGGGAGGGGCAAAACTGGAAATTTAAGAATGAAGTTAAAGGGAAAGTGAGAATAAGAGAGGTTAAGAGAGACCACAGAATCAACAGAGCAGAAAACTCAAGAAGGGATCGTATGGCCAAGTGAAATAGGGATTGATAGGAAGGGTGACGGAAGAAACAAATTAAAAATATTATATGTGAATGCACGAAGCATAAGAAATAAGATGGATGAGCTTGAGGCTCAGTTGGAAGTTGGCAAGTATGATGTTGTGGGGATAACTGAGACGTGGCTTCAAGTGCTCAGGGCCTGGGAAATGAATATTCAAGGCTATACGTGCTATCGAAAGGACAGACTGATGGGCAGAGGGGGTGGGGTAGCCCTATTAGTGAGGAATGATATTCAGTCCCTTGCGAGGGGGGACATAGAGTCAGGAGATGTAGAGTCAGTATGGATAGAGCTGAGAAATTCTAAGGGTAGAAAGACTCTAATGGGAGTTATCTACAGGCCCCCAAACAGTAGTCAGGATGTAGGGTGCAAGTTGAATCAGGAGTTGAAATTGGCCTGTTGCAAAGGTAGCACTACAGTTGTTAATGGGAGATTACAACATGCGGGTAGACTGGGAGAATCAGGATGGTAGTGGACCCCAAGAAAGGGAGTTTGTAGAGTGTCTTCAAGATGGATTCTTGGAACAGCTTGTACCGGAGCCTACCAGGGAGGAGGCACATCTGGATCTGGTGTTGTGCAATGAACTGGATTTCATCAGGGACCTCAAAGTAAAGGAGCCATTAGGAGGTAGTGTCCATTATAAGATAAGTTTTAATCTGCAATTTGAAAGGGAGAAGGGAGGACCGGAAGTGTCAGTACTGCAGTTGAATAAAGGGAACTATGGAGCTATGAGGGAGGAGCTGGCCAAAGTTCAGTGGTACAATACCCTAGCAGGGATGGCAGTGGAACAACAATGGCAGGTATTTCTGGATATAATGCAGAAGGTGCAGGATCAGTTCATACCAAAGAGGAAGAAAGATCCTAAGGGGAAGCGGGGGCAGCCGTGCCTGATGAGGGAAGTTAAGGACTGTATAAAAATAAGAAGTAGTATAACATAGCAAAGATGAGTGGGAAGCTTTTAAAGAGCAACAGCGGATAACTAAAAAGGCAATACATGGAAAAAATGAGCTATGAAAGAAAACTGGCCAAAAATATAAAGGAGGATAGTAAAAGCTTTTGTAGGTATGTGAAAAGAAAAACAAAATGGTTGAGACTAAAATTGGGCCCTTGAAGTCAGAAACGGGTGAATTTATTATGGGGAACAAGGAAATGGCAGATGAGTTGAATAGGTACTTTGGATCTGTCTTCACTAGGAAGACACAAGCAATCTCCCAGATGCAGTAGTGGCTGAAGGACCGAGGGTAATGGACGAACTGAAAGGTATTTATATTAGGCAGGAAATGGTGTTGGATAGACTGTTAGGTCTGAAGGCTGATAAGTCCCCGGGACCTGATGGTCTGCATCCCAGGGTACTTAAGGAGGTGGCTGTAGAAATTGTGGACGAGTTGGTAATTATTTTCCAAGGTTCTATAGATTCTGGATCAGTTCCTGCAGATTGGAGGGTGGCAAATGTTGTCCCACTTTTCAAGAAAGGAGGGAGAGAGAAAACAGGAAATTATAGACCGGTTAGCTGGACGTCAGTGGTGGGAAAGATGCTGGAGTCAATTATAAAAGATGAAATTACGACTCGTTTGGATAGCAGTAACAGAATAGGTCAGAGTCAGCATGGATTTATGAAGGGGAAATCGTGCTTGACTAATCTTCTGGAATTTTTTGAGGATGTATCTATGAAGATGGATAAGGGAGAACTAGTGGATGTAGTGTACCTGGACTTTCAGAAAGCCGTTGATAAAGTCCAACATAGGAAATTGGTAAACAAAATTAGGGCACATGGTACTGGGGGCAAAATACTGAGTTGGATTGAAAATTGGCTGGCTGACAGGAAGCAAAGAGTAGTGATAAACGGGTCTCTTTCGGAATGGCAGGCAGTGACCAGTAGGGTACCACAAGGTTCAGTGCTGGGACCGCAGCTGTTTACGATATATATATATATTAATGATATAGACGAAGGCATTAGAAGTAATATTAGCAAATTTGCTGATGACACAAAGCTGGGTGGCAGTGTGAAATGTGAGGAGGATGTTATTAGAATACAGGGTGACTTGGACAGGCTAGGTGAGTGGACAGAAGAGTGGCAGATGCAGTTTAATGTGAATAAATGTGTGGTTCTACACTTTGGTGGCAAGAACAGGAAGGCTATCTCAATGGAGTCAAGTTAGGTAAAGGGGAAAACACGAGATCTAGGAGTTCTTGTACATCAATCATTGAAAGCAAGCATGCAGGTACAGCAGACAGTGAAGAAAGCTAATGGCACGCTGGCCTTCATTACAAGAGGAATTGAGTATAGGAGCAAAGAGGTCCTTCTGCAGCTGTATAGGGCCCTGGTGAGACCCCACCTGGAGTATTGTATGCAGTTTTGGTCTCCAAATTTGAGGAAGGACATTCTTGCTATTGAGGGAGTGCAGCGTAGGTTCACGAGGTCAATTCCTGGATTGGCGGGACTATCAGATGTTGAAAGATTGGAGCGACTGGGCTTGTATACACTGGAGTTTAGGAGGATGAGAGGGGATCTGATTGAGGCATATAAGATTATTAAGGGATTGGACACTCTGGAGGCAGGAAGCATGTTTCTGCTGATGGGTGAGTCCAGGACCAGAGGACACAGTTTAAAAGTAAGGGGTAGGCCATTTAGAACAGAGTTGAGGAAAATCTTCTTCACCCAGAGAGTGGTGGATATATGGAGTGCTCTGCACCAGAAGGCAGTGGATGCCAACTCTCTGGTACTTTTAAGAGATAGAAAGAGCTCTTAAAGATAGAGGAATCAAGGGTTATAGGGATAAGGCAGGAACAGGATACTGATTGTGGATGATCAGCCATGATCATAATGAATGGTGGTGCTGGCTTGAAGGGCCAAATGGCCTACTCCAGCACCTATTATCTATTGTCTATTGTCTGTTTGGTAGCTGCACCAGGTCAACATGTCATTTTAAATTATGCCTGGTGCTGCTCTTGGCATACTCTCCTGCACTCTCCATTGAATCAGGGTTGATCCCCTGGCTTAGGAGCAAATTACTACAAATGCTGGAATCTGTACTGAACACAACAAATGCTGGAAATCACAGCAAGTCAGGCAGTATCCACAGAGAAAAAACAAGCTAATGTTTCGAGTCTAGATGACCCTTCATGTGAGCTGAAATAAAGTGTAGAGACAGCAGCATTTATTCTATAGTGGGGGGGGGGGGGGGGGTGGTAGGTGTAGAGTGCCGGTGGAGAAAGGATGTTGATAGTTCACATTGAGTGATCGGAATGTGAGAATGGTAGAACAGTGGTGTGTCTAACTGCCAGACTTGAAAGAGAAGATCGTCTCATTGGGGTAGAGGGAGCAGAAAGAGGACCTGGTGACAGAGAATGTAACAAATAAAGATTTTTAAAAAGAGAAGTAAATGGAGTTAGTTCACAATTTGAAGGTGCTGAACTCAATAAATCTAGAAGACTGTAAAGTCTGAAGATGGAATGTTGTTCCTCCAGTTTGCACTGCAATTCTCTGGATCACTGCAGCATGCCAAGGCCAGATAAGTGGGCATGCGAGCTGGATGCTGTATTGAAATGACTGGCTATCCCCAACTTGATGGTAATAATCAAGTGAGGGATATGCTGGGCCATGAGGTAACAGATTGTGCAGGATTACAATTCTGCTGCTGTCTGTTAATGATCCACAGTGCCCCATAGATACCCAGTTGCTAGATCTTTTGAAGTCTATCCCATTTAGTATGGCACAACATGATGGAGGGTATTCTCAATGTCAAGGTGGGACTTTGAAGGGTTGGAGGATGGTGGGTTTGTGAGGGAAGGTGTCCAATTGCTCCTCTGTTTAAATAAATGTATTGAAGATGCCAAAGATCGGAAACAAAAACAAAGTGCTGGAGAAACAGATTTAATGTTTTGAATCCATTGGCAACTTTGGACCTATAATGAAGATGCTGTCAGTGCTCCTGGTTTCTCCAGTATGTTTTCTTTTTCAACTCTACTGGTTTTTATTTTGACTATCCAAGAGCCATTGATGGAGATTTTAAAAGGAATTCAACTCAGCAGCGAGGAGATGACAAGAACTACAGATGCTGGCAGGTCCAACCAGTACCCCTCTACCAACACTCCTTGTCCTCACCATCAACAACTTTTCCTTTTAACTGCTCCCACTTCCTACAAACTAAAGAATGGGCTATGGACACCCATGTGGGTCTGAGTAGTGCCTGCTTCTTTGTGGTTACACTGGCACCATGCCCCACCTCTTCCTCTGCTTCTGCCATGACTGTATTGGCGCTTCCTTGTGCTCCCATGAGGAACTTGAAAAGTTTGTCCACTTCACCAACACCTTTCAACCCAACCTCAAATTCATTTGGACCATCTCTTAACACTTCCCTCCCCTTCCTGGGCCTCTCAGTCTCCATCTTCAACAAATGACTTAGCACTGACATCTATTTCAAACCCCATAGCTACATTGACGACACCACCTCTCAGCCGCCCTCTTTCAAAAATGTGATCCCATGCTCCTAATTTCTCTGCCTCCGCCGCATCTGCTCCCAGGATGATGCAGATCTCAGATATCCTCCTACTTCAAGGACTGTAACTTGGCCCCTCCTGTGATTCATAATGCCCTCAACCATATTCCCTCCCCCCACCCCAACAACAAGCATAGACTCCCCCAGTCCTCAGATGCCATCCCACCAACCTCTGAATCCAACACACCATCTTTTGCCACCTGCAATCAGACCCCACCACCAAAGTGATATTCCCCTCCCCATTTCTATCTGCTTTCCATAGGGACCGCGCTCTCTGTGAATCACTCATCTGCTCCACACTCCCAACCACCTTTCCCTGCAACTGCAGCAGGTGCTATGCCTGCCCCTACACCTCCCCCTCACCTCCATTCAAGGCCCCAAACAATCATTCGATATCCAACAGGGATTCACCTGTATGAGTTCTGACCTGGTCTATTGCATCCATTGCTCCCAATGTGGTTTCCTCTACATCAGAGAGACCAAGCACAGACTTGGTGACCAATTCACGGAGCATCTGCACTCTGTACACTCCAACCAACAACACCTTCTGGTTGCCAGCCATTTCAGCTCCCCCTCCCACTCCTTTGATGACATGTCTATCCTGGGCCTCCTGCAATGTCACAATAAGGCACACACAAAAATTGGAGGAACGACACCTTATATTCTGCCTTGGGAGCTTACACCCCAATGGCCTCAATATAGAATTCGCTTGCTTCAAAATCTCCTCACCCCCAGCCTTGTCCCATGTCCAGGCCTCCCTCTCATCCCCACCTCTTCGACCTGACACAACCTATCTGTCCCACCCTTCTCACAGAACAATTTCCATAAACCCTTGCCTGCATCCACCTGTCACTACCCCACTTGCTTTTGCCCAGCTTCACCCTCCACTATTTCTGAGCTCCCCTCTTCCTCCCCAGTCCTAATGAAGAGTCCCGACCTGAAACGTCAACTTTCCTGCTCCTCTGATGCTGTCTGGCCTGCGTGTTCCTCCAGCTCTACACTGCATAATCTCTGACTCCAGCAACAGCAGTCTAACTATCTCTGAGGGTCTAAAAGATATTGCTGCTAACCTAGATTGATTGCAGGTAGGGAATGAAAAGGAAAGACATGCTAGAGCTTACTTCATCAATCTTCCTGTAATAGATACATCTGCTCATGACAACTTTGGAAGGAGAGGCTACCATAGATTTTGTGGAGACAAATTCCCATCTTTGCAAAAGGAATCAGTATTTTTTTTCCCCTAAATGTTTCTGTTGAGTCTCTCAAGGGTAGTTTGGTTCATTGTTTCACCAACTCATTTATTAGGTGATGCTGGCATTTAGTAACAATACCTTCTGTATGTGTGTTGAAGTATTTGGACTTGCACAAAAAAAACTCGAATTATCAACTCATCAGTAAACTTTAAGCCACAACACACACAAAAAGCATTATCTTCCCCTGTAACCCAGTATTTAAATTGGTATGGCAAGCTGTGTATAAGTTCTTTGTTTCAAAATAACTGATGCAAACTTTGACATACAATAAACCATCACTCTTAAAGGTCATCATGAATGTGTTTCTATCACTTACACAGAGCCGGATCATTTTAAACCAAGCAGTTATTATATTGTTTACTGCAGTTCAGAGCCGAATATTAGATTTAAAAATAACAATTAACATTCACCACAGTAGGATCCACTATATTCTTCAACTGTAGTAACTCCTGAATTTACACAGTATGAAACTAGAGGTTCCACATTTATTTACAACTAATTGCATGTTATTATATTATTTATGTTATTATGTTATCGCTGATTACGGCGTCCAGTTTGATACATAGGAAACACCAGGTTCCGAGTTTATTATTAAGAAACATCTACGCTCCTACAATCTTCCGTCGTTAATCTATAGGATTCACACCATCCACGTAGCATTTATGTCCCAGGGGAGACCGCTCAGTAATATTATCATAATATTGCTCCAGGGTCCTAAAGTTCGATTTCAACGTTGCCCAAATTTGGTAGCATTATTTCCACACCAGACAAAGTAGGATTGTAAATAATTTCCACGAAATGGTGACTTCCCTGCAGATAGGCAGCTCGATAGACTGACAACTTTTATACAACTCGATAGACTTTTAGAGCTAGATCAGAATATTAAGAAGTCCATTTCAAATCGAAATGTCAACAGATAAATAGTAATCCCGAGCACCTCAGCCTGATAATTAACGAGAAGTGTTTCAGAGACAGTAGGAACTGCAGATGCTGGAGGATCTGAGATAACAAGGTGTAGAGCTGGATGAACACAACAGGCCAAGCAGCTTCAGAGGAGCAGGAGGGACATTTTCTGAAGAAGGGCCAACATCCGAAACGTCAGCCTTCCTTGGCCTGCTGTGTTCATCCAGCTCTGCACCTTGTTATCTCAATTAACGAGAAGTGTTGGGTTTGGTACCTTTTGTATGAGTTCACGCCACTAACTGACAAAGGGATTCACTGGTTTCTAGCCTCACTAGATCAGACAGGATCTGGTCCGGTTTACTCCATGCGCCTTTCCCTGGTGGGTGTGAGTCGCAGGGCCAGGATCAAGTTTTTCTGTACATAGTCACTATAACCCGCAGCTACCCATAGACTCAGTGCTCTGGGTTACTCAGTGCTGAAGGAAGAAACTCGCGGGGAGGTGGTGGGCGGTGGGGGGGGGGGTGGTGATCAGCAGAAGTCACGCTCCAATCTGAACATGAGGATGGCCTAGATGTTCCCTGATTTCCCACTAGGTTCCACACGGTTATATTTCTGCCTTCACTTCTCTCAGTCTCTGGGGACCTGGTTTTCACAGCATTGGGCCAGTTTCCTCAGAACCCGATCTTTCAGAGCAATTTCTCCCCTTTCTTTCAGCGTTGAAGCCCGTTCCAGGGCTTTCAGTTTAGCATAATAGTCTGAGAACTTGTTAAAAAGCATGGAGATCGGCATGCCGTTCAGAATGATCCCAAAGGAAATACAGCCAAACGCAAACACTCGACCCAGCAGCGTCTCAGGAATGATGTCTCCATAACCCACTGTTGACATGCTAGCCTGGAAAAAAAGGGAGCAAAATGGATCAATAAGATCACTTCTTAAAAGTCCCCGAGAGGTCCGTTTCCCTGTTCTAGCTCCCGGTTGGCTGGTACGTTTCACCCTTTATGCATTGGTCATAGTTTGGTACCTTTGACTCAGCAGAGGAACCTTAAACCCACCCTTGCAGATCCTTAAACCTCCATCTGTGGAATACTCTGTGACTCATCTTCATCCCAGTCTCTATCCTCACGGCAGACAAGACACATCCGTCCTGTAGCTTCTGGTATGAAAACAAATAAAGTATTCTGAAGAAGTCACACTGGACTCAAAATGGTAAGTGTTTCTATTTCTGCAGATGCTGTCAGACCTGCTGAGTTTCTCCAGCCCTCTCTGTACTTGTTTCTGTAACTTCTTGCATGGTGTTTGAATCTATACATAGCAGATGTCTAATGTTTTTGAGAAGTCTGCAATCTCATATCAGATGTCACATCAACATAGGGTCTCACTGGGCTTTAACTGGATGAAAACGACAAGGCATTTACAAGAACAAAATACCGAGTGTATTGGAAATCTGAAACACAAACTTTGACCCATCGAGGAGGTGAGCTACGATCATCTGCTTCTTTCCTTTCGATGATTCAGGATGAAATGTCCTTTATTTTAATAAATATACGAAGTGCTGGAAACACTCAGCAACTCAGGCAGAGTCAGTGGAGTGATGTCTTTACTCGACTACTATCTATCCCAGATTCTGACAGCATGTCAGTGAGGTTTCCGGTTATTTCTAAATACTTTGGTCGTTTTATCGATGTTTCCATTTTAAAGGCTCTTTATGGGCGGCACAGTGGTTAACACTGCAGCCTCACAGCGCCAGGGACACGGCTTCGATTCCACCCTCGGGCGACTGTGTGGAGTTTGCACATTCTCCCCATGTCTGCGTGGGTTTCCTCCGGGTGCTCCGGTTTCCTCCCACAGTCCAAAGATGTGCAGGCCATGAGATCGGCCATGGGAAATTGCTCGTACTGTTCAGGGGATGTGTAAATGGGTTACAGGGAAAAGGGTAATGCGTCTGGGTGGGATGCTCTTGAGGGTCGGTGTGGACTTGTCGGGCTGAAGGGCCTGTTTCCACACCGTAGGGAATCTGTGACTTTAATCCCCAGGTGTTACGTCACTATCCATCTTTTATCCCTTTCCTCACCTTCTCCTCTCTTTACCTTTTTTGGGTTTCGCCCTGACCCGAATATGAATCCTGTAACATGCACCAAACCACATGAAGCCAAACCCACCATTCAGACCTCAGTGAAGAGCAATGTGTTGAACCTCTCACTGGTGCAGGTGGTAGAAGGTCATATTCCCGAGAGTCTCCAGGGCTTGCCTCTAGTGAAAGGCAGCTTCACTTTAATCAATTGGCCACTGACAGGATCAACGGGGAAAGGGCTCAGCTACAGCTCAAACCCTGGACTGAACCCAGGCCTGAAGAAGGGTTATACCCGAAACGTTGACTGCACCTTTCCTCCAGACGTGTCCTTCCAGCCCTGTGCAGTCTACCCAGGATACACCCACCCTAGCCCTACTCTGGATGAACGCCCAGGCCCAGGCTAACACAGTGGGCTAAAGGAGAGTCCATTGCACTCAGCAGATGAATAAACTGACAGCAACCTCGCTTCCCACACCATCTCCTCTCCTCGCCCCGCCCCCCATGACGCGAACTGGCGTAGCCTATCATGCCACGTCTCTTTATGATGCACACATGCTCTGCCCCTTCTGGGAACACCCACCCAACATTGACCCCGCCCCTGTCCCCAAACACTCCCCGTGAATCCCCACCCCTTCCGCGGGACGCCCCGCCCCTTATCCCCACACTTCGCCGGGCACCCCGCCCCATCACCGCACCTTCCTCGGGACGCCCCGCCCCTTGCCCACACCTTCAATGGGACGCCCCGCCCCGTGTCCCCACCCACTCCCCGGGACGCCCCGCCCTCCCGCCTCACCGCCGCCCACCACCAGGATGCCGGGATGCTGCTGAAGTTGGTTCCGGGGAGATGGTGCTCGGCCTGGTGAACCAGGGCCGAGAAGGTGAAGATCCCCAGGGCCATGAAGAGCAGGAGGCAGCAAACCTGCTGCGAGCAGCGGCGCAGGGTGAAGCCGAAAGCCCGGAGTCCGGTGGAGTAGCGGGCCAGGGTCAGCACCCGGAGCACTCGGAGCGGGCGGGCTGCACGGAGGAGCAGGAGGAGGAGGCGGCGACTGTGCTCGGCCCGGGGCCAGGACCCTCCAGCCCTCAGGCGCTCTGCCGCCAGCTCACTGTAGAAGGGCAGCAGCGCCAGCAGGTGAGCCAGATTGATGGGCCCGAGCAGGAAGCGGTGGGGCTGCGGGGCCGAGACCAGGCGGAGCAGAAACTGGGCACTGAGGATGCAGCTGCAGCCGGTCTCCAGGGCACAGAGGACAGGCTTCGGGCCCCCGCTCAGCTCAGGCACGGTACTCAGGATCAGCACGGTGATGGACACTAGCACGGTCAGGCAGCCCGATACCCAGAGCAGGCGGCCCGCAGCCGTACACGGCGGCTTCTCCAGGAGCTCCCACAGCCGGTAGCGGTAATGGCCCAGCCAGTGAGCCGGGCCCAGAGGTGGCTTTAGTCCCGGGGACAGGCCCAACACGGCCTGCAGCTGCAGGCGGAGCTGCTCCTCCTCGGCATCTCGCTGGTGTCGCTCCTGCATTAGGAGGCGGCAGCAGCGCTGGGCCTGGGCTCCCCGCACTCCCCAATACCGCAGCTCGGAGTGGTACCGGCGGGAGCACAGGCCCAGGCCGGCCCAAGGCCAGAGCCGGCCGCTCCGGTACAGCTGCCAGACCGCTCGGAACACCGCGGGGTCCCGGTCGAAGAAGAATTCGTCCCGCTCAGCAGAGTAGTCATCAGCGAGCAGCAGGCCCTGCTCCAGGCCCCGGCAGGCAGCCAGCTTGCCGAGGCGGCTGCTGGGGAAGCGGGCTGCCTGCTGCCGCCCGACCACGAACCGGGTGCCGCCCACATTCAGGTGGAGAGGAGGCTCCGTGCATTCCCACGGGGCCCCGGCTTCCTCGTCGCTGCTGCTGCCGCTGATCCCGCTCCAGCCCAGCTCTTCCATGCTAGCGGCCTGGCCGCCTGGTGCCCCATCCCCGCTCTAAATCCTGCCCAAAAGCCCATTAAAGGATTAGGTTAGGCGGATTGGATTAGGGGCTGAGCTGGGCAGCTCTGTCCCCGGCTTCCTGTAATATACCTTACACTCTAATCCCCCTGCTATAGTAAAAATATCATCAGCTGGACTCTACTGGAGGAGTGGAATTGAATAATCAACCGAGGCGGGGGCGGGGAACCTTTCGCTTGCAGGCAAAGGCAGAGAAAAAAATGGGCTATGTATACACACAAAAGTTAGTGTAGCGTTCCGCAACGTCGAGGTGCAGTCACTTCATCGGACGAAGGAGCAGTACTCCGACAACTTGACTTCAAATAAATGTGTTGGATTTAATAATCAGGCGTTTTGTGAAGCCTCAAATTAGTCTAGTAATACCAACAATTACTAGGGCATACAAAGACAAAACAATTATATATAAAGAGATGTGATGAATATCTGAAACAGAAATCAAAGTGCATCTCAGAATTTTACCTCTGCAGCTGTGAAACGTACAGCAAAGGCTGTCTTTCTGTATTTTCCAATTGTCATTCTACATACTTTTTTTCCCCCCAAACTTCACTGTACAAGTGGCAGCTGGCTGAGTTGTCCAGGTACCAAAATCTGTAATTCCCTCCCTGTTTTGTGCTGAAATGTTTTCCTTTAACATTGAACAAAGGTGAGCACAAAGAAAACGGTTGAATTGATGAAGAACAACAACAGGAAAGAGAAGATGCAAATGCTTGGAGATAAAACTCTTACTTCCAGCTCTATGACTGAGAAAAGATGAGGGAAGCAGTGGAAACACTACATGGCAAAATATTTTGAGTGCATTTCTGGGTAGATTTGCACAGCAGTCCCCTCCAGAACCATGTAAATTGAGCAAGGTCACAACAATAGATCAAGAAAAATGACAAATAAGATCCAGATTGGAGCATCCAGCACCCCCACGCCATCCTGCCTTAGGAAAGAAAAAGTGTCAAGAGCCCAGAAAATATGATTCAATCCAATGTCATCAGAGTTTAAATTTCATTTTTGTCAAATGTATTAACAGTGACAACTACAAAAACACAACAAAACATAGTAAACTCTGTTCATAATAAAAATAGCTCAAACTTTTTTTTAATAATTACACAGTTAAAGATTTAACTGGAGTTTGTTACTGAAATTTTAATCAATCATTTTCCCTGGATGGGAACAGTGCCAAGAAACAAGTCACTAATCAAGGTCATTGAACAGTGCTGTGCTAAGGAAAGATCATTCACACAGACAAAAATCTCCCAGTTTCATTACAAATCAGTCAACAAATATTTCTTGTGAATCCTTACATTTATGGTTCAAGTACAATCCCAAAAAGTGTGCGTGTGCAGCATTTACTTCCTTTTTAATGTACAGTGTAATTAGCTTAGCAAACTTAATTCTCTGAAGCTGATCTGAGACTTGTAAAAAAGTAGCCAAATATTACATCTTTTGATTACTCTTAGAGGCAGAGTAGAAGCTGCAGCAACAAACAGAAAAAAGGAATTATTCAGATTGAATTTTGATCTTCTCAGAATCCAAAACTATCCAAGTAGATTAGTCATCTAATTGTAGACAACAGCTTCCAGTGGAAATGAGGTGATTTTCTATAAAGGGCAGTACGTTTAAGATGTGAAATGCAGAGCACTGTAGAAGAATGAATGCGTAGTGACATGCAAGAGATTTGAAGAACAAATCCAACAACAATAGCACCATTTTGGGTGTATGAGATTGTCCAGGTGACTGGATGCACACATCACAAAATGGAGTGTGAATGGTATATATAACATACTTAAAAGCATTTTCCTCTTTCCATATTTTGCTCAGGTCAATCCCCTCATCTTTTGAAGAGATTTGTCCTGTCAACACTATTCCAAAGACAGGTGCAGCTACTAAGATGCAACCTGAGTAAATTGGCAGTGGACCTTTCTGTGTGCAGGAAACACTGTGCAACTGCTGAGAACATAGGTAACCCAGCAGCTCTCAGAACCTGAATCACAGGCAGGAGCCTGTAATTTAGTGACTTGGTGTCACTACAGCAGAGAAGACCAGAGCTTCCCAAAGTGGGGCTGGAACCCTACATGCAATCATGAGCTTGAAATTGTCAATTCCAAAAAGCTGAGCTCTATTGTGGCCATTGCTGTAAGTTATAATAGCTGCAAATCCCCTCTAACAGAGACCTGCAATAGATACTCTTGCCGGTCTCTTCCTTCACCCTTTCAACTTTGGAGTCATAACTGAAAAATAGGATGCACTGAAACTCTTCTGACTGGCAATAAACTAACTACACATGATGCCACAATTACATATAGTTTAACAAAATTATCCACACCTGGAGAAAGAAACAAAATTGAGAAATTATGGTGCTGGGCACTGCAATATAAAGGATGTATAAATACAAATGCAGACATGGTTAATCCAACCTACACTTCAGACTACTTGAACGTAAAGGTTGACATTCAGCAAGTAAATCAAAATTTGGTGACTCTTCTGGAAATGGTACTTGTTTCTTTCCTGTGCTTCAGCAGCTTGTATTGTGGAGAATAGCAAGGTTTGTACTTGTGCAATTATGTTGGGTGGGAGCTGGGAGGAAAGTGACAGAAGAATGGTGTTGGCCAATTGCAGTGCAAGCTCTGGACCACAAGACAGTATATGCTGCAACTCAGTTTAAGGGGCACCTTGACGCGTCAGTTAATTTTACTTTGGCTTCCCTGTTTGAATTAGTTTATAACAGAGTGCAGTGAGGCCACTAAACTAAACTTGGGTGCATTTGTGAACAGAACACATATCTTCAGGTTTCAATTTACTTCCCAATTTCTCAAGAATAAACAGCACATGGCAAGTGGAGGTGAGAAGACTAGGGCAAAGGACACTTTTAGTAACTGAAGGTTTAGCAAAGCTCACAAATTGACCCTTTAACTTTGAAAAAAGAGTTTGGAAATTATGGAAAAGGCAATAGAAAAAAGATAATGGAAAACTCATGTCAGTTAAATTTCTATAAACTGCCCAATTTAGTTAGTTAACTAAAAACTGGTTAAATGTTTCAGTGCTGAAAACCAAGATAATCCTGCAAATGTTTTTTTTAGAAAAAGCTGATTGGAGGAACACTGATTGAAATCAGAGGAAATTGAAGAGGAGATCATTTGAAATTAAAGATTCCCCAGTTCCCCACGATGATCATTCCTATTTTAGAAATAACTCTTCCAATTAAAATGTTATTTATATAATTTCCTGACTGCAGTAGTACCTCCCTGATCTTTTCCATACATACCGACTGTCCAAATGCTGATCCAGAACATTGAAGGATTTACTTCCTGTACATTTAACTTTTCCATCCTTTCTTACTCTCTCCCCCCAAAAGGGCAGTTTAATCTGAGATGCAAAGTTTGAACAGGCACCATTACCTGTGCAGCACCAGCCAAGATGCTGACATTTTCTTTTCTGATGAAAAACCTGAGATTAGCTAAACCTGTTAATTGCAGCCAATGCAGTGCTGTCCTACACACTATGCAGAGGATTAATCCTGTTCATGTCAGCAAATTAATTCTGCTGTGGTGCTGAATTTCAGTCACCTTCAAGTACACAGCTCAGGCTAATTCTAATGTTAAAGCAATTAAGAAAGAATGCATAAATAAAATTTCTATGGTGGAAATAAATGTTTAAGTGCATTAAATCTCAAACTATTAGAATATTGAAGATTCACTGATAAATATTTCCAATGTTACAGGATCATTATGTTTAAAATGACTAAATATCTGAAGGCTACAACAGAAAGGAATGCCACACAAGATCTTAAGACATTCCTCAGCTAACTTGCTGGTCATTTTCAGCTTATTAATGTTTTACACATGCAAAGGTTCTCAACAGCAATAAGGAAGTAGCAAGCTTAAATTTCCAATTTGGCCTACATTTGAATAAACTTGCAGGCTGTTGACAAGTTTTACCTTCTGCCCGTGTCAGGAAATTTTGATTCAGGGATTTTCATCGCTGTGCACCGCAATGCAGTATACTCTCACTAAGAATTTCAGTAGGCACTAGATGCAAGTAGGGACTCATACTTCAATCAGAATTACATATCAAGTTGCTTATAAAGTCAGTCAGTAAGGACAACTCTTGAATTCATGTTTACAAAAGATGGCAACTTCCTCAACGTTTAATAAAACTCCAAGTCCTTCCTGAGTTCTATGGTGAAGATCAATCTGAAGCAGTACCCACACAGAATTTTTATACTGTTAATTACAGAAATACGTCCAAGAAATTTCAAGTCATTCTTTGGTGGTGGTGGTGATTTATAGTAAGTAAACTTGTTGTGCTGGAGGTTGGAATGCTCAAATGTGTTTGAAGAAAGTTTACTTTTTCTTTTCACAGTGTAATGGTGAATGGTTGGTGAGGTTCTTGATGGGGCATCCTTTTGTAATTTTGCTGAAATCTATTTTTGGACACATTTTCCTCATATCTAATCAAAATATCCTATAAACAGCACCAGAACTTGACAAATAAATACTTGACCAAAAACCCTGAGCAATAAAATTAAATATTAACTGATCGTTAGGCTGTCCAATCAATTCACCAATATAGGAAGCTCTGCTGAAATTAAATACTGAACACTTCGAACAAAAAAATCTTGCATTCGTTCTCCTTCATTCCGATAGCAAAAACCTGTGAAAACAAGCAGGCAGATGGCAACAAGCAGATTTAATATGACAAAAGAAACGCGGCAGCCTTCAGAGAGTTTCATGCTTACACCAACAGTAACAGTACCAATTCTAGTTTATCTCAGTAACTCTCAGATCCCACTTCACTCTTAATTGGTCCTTGCCTGCATCATTGACTAAATACTGCGGTTCCTCATGTGTCAATAGCTATCTTTTTCAATTACAGAATTCAGTATCAAATCAGATCATGATTCTGTGTTGATCTTTTCAGGGATTTTCATTGCTGTGCACCGCAATGCAGTATACTCTCACTAAGAATTTCAGTAGGCACTAGATGCAAGTAGGGACTTTTACCTTCAAAATTGCAGCTTTAACAGAATCCACTTCTGTGAAATTCACACAGGAAAAAAACGATAGTACCTATTAAGTTTTGTTATGCAGTTCAAACAAGTCACATCACTGTTCACATCACACGAACAGGGACCCCAAAGGTTCCATTTAATGTGGCCAAAAGTCTACTCACCAAGATAATAAAATGTGAGGCTGGATGAACACAGCAGGCCAAGCAGCATCTCAGGAGCACAAAAGCTGACGTTTCGGGCCTAGACCCAGAGAGGGGGATGGGGAGAGGGAACTGGAATAAATAGGGAGAGGCGGACCGAAGATGGAGAGTAAAGAAGATAGGTGGAGAGGGTATAGGTGGGGAGGTAGGGAGGGGATAGGTCAGTCCAGGGAAGACGGACAGGTCAAGGAGGTGGGATGAGGTTAGTAGGTAGATGGGGGTGCGGCTTGGGGTGGGAGGAAGGGATGGGTGAGGGGAAGAACCGGTTAGGGAGGCAGAGACAGGTTGGACTGGTTTTGGGATGCAGTGGGTGGGGAGGGGGGGGGGGGGGGGTGGGGAGGGGGGGGGGGGTGGGGGGGGGGGAGGGGGGGTAGAGAAGAGCTGGGCTGGTTGTGTGGTGCTGTGGGGGGAGGGGATGAACTGGGCTGGTTTAGGGATGCAGTAGGGGAAGGGGAGATTTTGAAACTGGTGAAGTCCACATTGATACCATTAGGCTGCAGGGTTCCCAGGCAGAATATGAGTTGCTGTTCCTGCAACCTTCGGGTGGCATCATTGTGGCAGTGCAGGAGGCCCATGATGGACATGTCATCTAGAGAATGGGAGGGGGAGTGGAAATGGTTTGCGACTGGGAGGTGCAGTTGTTTGTTGCGAACTGAGCGGAGGTGTTCTGCAAAGCGGTCTCCAAGCCTCCGCTTGGTTTCCCCAATGTAGAGGAAGCCACACCGGGTACAGTGGATGCAGTATACCACATTGGCAGATGTGCAGGTGAACCTCTGCTTAATGTGGAATGTCATCTTGGGGCCTGGGATAGGGATGAGGGAGGAGGTGTGGGGGCAAGTGTAGCATTTCCTGCGGTTGCAGGGGAAGGTGCCGGGTGTGGTGGGGTTGGAGGGCAGTGTGGAGCGAACAAGGGAGTCACGGAGAGAGTGGTCTCTCCGAAAGCAGACAAGGGTGGGGATGGAAAAATGTCTTGGGTGGGGATGGAAAAATGTCTTGGGTGGTGGGGTCGGATTGTAAATGGCGGAAGTGTCGGAGGATGATGCGTTGTATCCGGAGGTTGGTAGGGTGGTGTGAGAGAACGAGGGGGATCCTCTTAGGGCGGTTGTGGCGGGGGCGGGGTGTGAGGGATGTGTTGCGGGAAATACGGGAGACGCGGTCAAGGGCGTTCTCGATCACTGTGGGGGGGGGGGGAGAAGTTGCGGTCCTTAAAGAACTTGGACATCTGGGATGTGCGGAAGTGGAATGTCTTATCGTGGGAGCAGATGCGGCGGAGGCGGAGGAATTGGGAATAGGGGATGGAATTTTTGCAGGAGGGTGGGTGGGAGGAGGTGTATTCTAGGTAGCTGTGGGAGTCGGTGGGCTTGAAATGGACATCAGTTACAAGCTGGTTGCCTGAGATGGAGACTGAGAGGTCCAGGAAGGTGAGGGATGTGCTGGAGATAGCCCAGGTGAACTGAAGGTTGGGGTGGAAGGTGTTGGTGAAGTGAATGAACTGTTCGAGCTCCTCTGGGGAGCAAGAGGCGGCGCCGATACAGTCATCAATGTACCGGAGGAAGAGGTGGGGTTTGGGGCCTGTGTAGGTGCGGAAGAGGGACTGTTCCACGTAACCTACAAAGAGGCAGGCATAGCTGGGGCCCATGCGGGTGCCCATGGCCACCCCCTTAGTCTGTAGGAAGTGGGGGGAGTCAAAAGAGAAGTTGTTGAGGGTGAGGACGAGTTCAGCTAGGCGGATGAGTGTGTCGGTGGAGGGGGACTGGTCGGGCCTGCGGGACAGGAAGAAGCAGAGGGCCTTGAGGCCATCTGCATGCGGAATGCAGGTGTATAGGGACTGGGCGTCCATGGTGAATCTGAGGTGTTGGGGGCCAGGGAATTGGAAGCCCTGGAGGAGGTGGAGGGCGTGGGTGGTGTCACGGACGTAGGTGGGGAGTTCCTGGACCAGTGGGGAGAAAATGGAGTCCAGATAGGTGGAGATGAGTTCGGTGGGGCAGGAGTTGCAGGAACAGCAACTCATTCCGCCTGGGAACCCTGCAGCCTAATGGTATCAATGTGGACTTCACCAGTTTCAAAATCTCCCCTTCCCCTACTGCATCCCTAAACCAGCCCAGTTCGTCCCCTCCCCCCACTGCACCACACAACCAGCCCAGCTCTTCCCCCCCACCCACTGCATCCCAAAACCAGTCCAACCTGTCTCTGCCTCCCTAACCGGTTCTTCCTCTCACCCATCCCTTCCTCCCACCCCAAGCCGCACCCCCATCTACCTACTAACCTCATCCCACCTCCTTGACCTGTCCATCTTCCTTGGACTGACCTATCCCCTCCCTACCTCCCACCTATACTCTCTCCACCTATCTTCTTTACTCTCCATCTTCGGTCCGCCTCCCCCTCTCTCCCTATTTATTCCAGTTCCCTCTCCCCATCCCCCTCTCTGATGAAGGGTCTAGGCCCGAAACGTCAGCTTTTGTGCTCCTGAGATGCTGCTTGGCCTGCTGTGCTCATCCAGCCTCACATTTTATTATCTTGGAATTCTCCAGCATCTGCAGTTCCCATTATCTCAGTCTACTCACCAATTTTGTTTTTATTCATTTAGGAGATATAGGTGTTATTGATTAGGCCATAAATTCTGGCCCATCCCTGCTTGTCACAGTGATGAGTTGCCTCCTTGAGCTACTGCAGTTCACTTGATGTGGGGACACTCGATATTGTTTGGGAGTGTATTCTAGGGTTTTAACCCAAAATTGTATTGAACTGTAAAACTTGCTGATGCTGCATTACCACCTTAGTCTCAATTCATTATTTAAATTTTGGAGTAGGGCTGGATCATTGACAAAGAGATAAAAATTGGAGCCACAGTACATCGTACATACAATGGGATGTAGTTATTGGTGAAATCCACAGCACCACAATCCAACTATGTATTTCACTAAAATAAGGGCCCAAATCTTCCAAGGAGCAGCAACAATATGGTTGCAATTGTCACCAGACATGAAGGCTCTCCAGACTCAATACTGCATGTTCCTTCTAGAATCTTCCCAATCCCGGGTCCAAAAAACATGAAGTGCAGCAAACTCAAACATCTCTGTTATGATAGAGTGGAATCAGAAAAGGCAGGACATGCCTCTTCCTTCAAGCATCAAACTTGCCATCCAATAGCTAAAGGTCTGGTCTGGGTAAATGAATGAGGTTGTGGCTGAGGAGTTGGGGGTGGTCAGGTTGTTAACAGACTAATTGGATGGTTGGTAGGGAGGTAGCTGTTTCAGGTTAGGTGTTGCTTTAGTCAGGTCAGCAAAGTGGCAAAGAGTGGGTATTGGATGTGGAGGTTGTCAACTGCTGGACCAGGTTTCAACATATCATTACTTAGGAAGTGATAGTTTCAGGTAAGTATGGAACTGTGCCATTCACAAAGGGTCCTGACATCAGGGGACTTGCCCATCAGAACCGTAAACTTTCCAGGCGATTCCCACATGTCAACACATTAGGGGCTTCCACAGGGTGACACTGATGCTGAACTTCAGTCACACATTCAATCCAGAGGTCCGAACACTTGGCCCATTGCTGAGATTTTAACCTTGAAATGGAACCCTTCACTGTTTCTGTCACAATTAGCCCTCCTGGTGTTTCTTGACCCAGGTCACAATGATGAGACTTAATCCAGAGTGCAAATCCTTTGGAAACTTTCATTTTGAAACATGATTGACGACAAGATTTGTCATTTTCAAAGGGCACTACATGGGAAAACTTTACTGACACTTAACATCAAAGGTATTACACAGAGAAGGTCAATCAGCCTCAAGTTAATATTTCACCACTGGTTCATTCTTTTCAGCATTCAATTTTTCTTTTCATCTTAGTGCAAAGATGCAATAATAATTGATCACATCACTAATTCGCAGAAAGGGCATGTATTATTTTGCATCTTCAGTCTCTAAAACACTACTTTCAGGCTAACATTGCCTCTTTAACGAAAGGCACACGGAATTTCAGCTGCTGTGCTTTTGCTGGTTGCTGTAGGGAAAAAGGACGATCCAAACAGGATGCATCTCATTAGCAGGCAAATCCCAACTCACCTGTATCTGGATGCAAATTTATTTACTGCTAGTTTCCAGTATCATACTAGCACTCAATTCTCAGATACTCTCAAATTTCCCAATTGGACAAAATACTAGAAACTTTATTCAAAGTTCCTTGCCCAGAAAATTTCCCAAAGAGAACAGGTGATACTGCTTGGCCTGCTGTGTTCATCCAGCTACACAATTTGTTATGTTAGATAGAACGTATTTTCCCAGTGTTCTCAATAGCTTTCAATCACTGGCTACATGAAATTAGGAAGGAAAAATCTTGTCAGCTTCTCCATTTTGACCATCACTCTTGCCTGAATTGGAAGCTGGTAGATTCATGCCCCACTCAAGATGCCAGCATAGAATGAATGCTACAATGCTGTGCCATCAGAGGCTTCATCGATTCAATAAGATGTTACCCCAGGTCCTTGTGGGTAAATCAATCACTGCCTTTCCTCCACTGTGAGGTGACATTTCAACAGTATGTTAGGGCATTGTAAAATGCCAAAGGACCCAAGAAATGCCAGCATTATTACTCAGTAAACCCTGCTTGCTGTGTTCATCCAGCTCTTGTTATCTCGGACTCTCCAGCATCTGCAGTTCCTATTATCGCTTGCTCTGCAAAGTGTCTGTTTGTCCTTGCAGTTACTGCCCAGTCAGGTTGCTGGATTTAGGGAGTCATTGTAAAAATTAATAATTTGTTTGGGATCATATCTCACAATGTAATGTATGGTAGTAAGAGGTCTAGTTTCTGCCTTGTAGCCTTCTCAACTATCAAGTCTGTGCATTCTTGCAATTGGTTCAGGATCACAAATGGATCAGTCACAGCTGTGTGCAACATAAACTGACTAATCTTAATATTATGGTGGCAATACTTACTGTTGGGAAATGCTGTCTGTTCTCTGTCCACTACAGTTTGTTGAATTCTCGGCGTTGAGATGGACAGAACAGAAGCTTGATGTTTTGACACGGCCAACAATCATTTGCCAATGTACAGCAGCACAACACATCACAAATCCAAGCATGATCACTGCAAACAGGAAAATAAAAAGGAAATAACTCAAAGATTTACAAAAGTGATACACATGCTGCAATCCAGCCTCATGCTATCATTCTGATCACAAACGGATAGACTAGCAAGGAAGTCTGCCTTGAATGGTATTCCCTTCCTTTCCAGGGAGCACCCCCAAGAAGGCAACTGAAATGCTCCAGCTCCCTCTGCATACCCTATCCAGCCATGTTCCATATTACATCTTCATAAAACACCATTGAAAATTCAAGGTTTGTGGCACAAGTCACAAGTAGACTTAAGCTTCTTTAATTGCATTAAAATGAAAAACAAATACCAAAGGAAAACATCTGCATATACTGCAAGACTCATTTTCTAGATCATTGTGAATATTTTTATTCAGGCTGAGACAACAGACACATTAGAAGTGGGTCGCTAAGTCCGTTCAGCCCCTCAAACTACTTCTGCCAATCAACAAGATCATTTCTGATGAAATGTGACTGTAACTTCACTTTCCTGCCTGCCAATATTTGACTCCTTTTATAGATTAAGAATCTGTCTAATTTAGCCTTAAAATATAGTCAGTCTATGCAGTTTTCTAGGAAGGAGAATTGCACAGACTAATAACTCAGGGAAAAAATTAAATTCTCTTTTTCACTTTAAACACCTTATTTTGGAATCATAGCTCCTGGTTCTAAATTACTCCTCAAAGGAAAGCATCTTTTAATAATTGATCCTGTTAAGCTCCCAAGCTTCGTATAAAGCTAACTTTGTGTGTTCTATTTGACTGAGCTGAGTTTTAACCCCATCACCAAGCCTGCCCACATCCTCCTCTATAAGATTTATCTTTCTCCCTGCCTTGTTGGCATTCTTGGTTACTGCACACAATTTCAGTCTTGGCCAGGCTCCAAGTCTACACCTGTACCTCATCCAAACAGATTTAAAAACAGGTTCTTCCTCACGGTTATCAGGCTTATGAACAAGAACTCCCATATATTACAGTTGATCTTTCTCTGGAACGTCACTGTAGCTGTAACACTGTATCCTGCATTCTGTCCGATTACTAATATACTTATGTCTGGCATGATTTGTCTGGTTAGCACGCAAAAAAAAGTGCTTTTCACTGTATTTCTTCAATCCTGCCCTGCATTTAGTCCAACAAGCAGATCAGTTCTCAAGAATTAAGGTCTTCAAATGTGAAGAATTCTCCCCGCAGTACCACACAGCTTTTTGAAATAGAAACATGTAATGTGCAACAAAAAGAAACTTGCCAATCAAAGCGATAATTCCAACAGATACAGCATCAAGCTGGTTCAGGTCATTCCGCGAGGAAGCGGAGTCGTCACGCTCCCGCGAGGAAGCGCCGGAGTCGGTTTCTGAAATATACAGCCTAAAGTCATTTATGAAGGTAATGTTTTGATGAAAAGGTACTAACCAGGACAGAACTAAGCTGTAAATACATAAGGAGTAGAAGTGGGATGGGACTATTCGGCCCCTCAAGTCTGCTCCACCAATCAATAAGATCATCATCTTCCTCAATTCCACTTTCCTGTCCCATCACCGTATTCCTTGTTTTCCTTTATACACAACATTGTACCCTAAGATTACGTTCAACTGAGCATGTTTGGGCCCCTAGGAGACAGAGTTCCAAGGGTTCTTAACACTGAGCGAAGAAATTTCTCTTGTACTGAAATTGACCTGGTTTTCAACTGCCAGCAAAATACCCAAAGAATATCATGTATTTCAGTGAGATCACCTTTCATTCTTCTGATTCCATTTAATACAGGCCTAGTTCTCAATCTCTACCCATAGCAAAAACCATAACCCACAAAACAACAGAATTAAGAATAGGTCCTTCCCCATTTGCTATCAGACTTATGAATGGACCTTTTGTACATTAGGGGTGGTATGGTGGCTTAGTGGTTAGTACTGCTGCCTCACAGCGCCAGGGGCCCGAGTTCAATTCCACCCTTAGGCGACTGTGTGGAGTTTGCACATTGGACTGTGGGAAGAAACCCATGCAGACAAAGATGTGCAGGCTAATTAGATTGGCCATGCTAAAATTGCCTGTATCGTTCAGGGATGTGTAGATTAGGGAGATGGGTCGGGGTGGGACTGAGGGTCAGTGTGGACTTGTTGGGCCAAAGGGCCTGTTTCCACACTGTAGGGAATCTATGATATTAGAGCTGATCTTTCTTTGCAGCTTCTCTGTAGCTGTAACACCATATTCTGCATTCTGTTCTATTTCTGTGATGTACTTACATAAGGTATGATTGTCTAGTTAGCATGTCAAACAATACTCTTCACTGTATCTCAGTACGTGACAATAATAAATCAGATCAAATAAAATCAAGTCTTGTAAACGTTCGTGGAACACCTTGGGCAAATTTATCCTTCCTTGACTAAGGAGATCAAAACAGAACACAGCACTCCTGATGCATCCTCAAGGCCTTACACAATTGAAATAAACCAGGTGAATGGTTGCTGTACCTGCATTTTAACTTAAGATTCATGTAGCAGAACACTCAGGTTCCAATACTAAGGTAGAAAACAAAATTTTCTATTTCTTCCTCCCACGTTTGACCTACCTCATTGTTGTTCACTTATGTAACTGATCTAGATTCCTTTGCAGTTTTGTTGAATCCCTCCTTATCTTCACATCTAGCTTTGTATCAGCAAACTTGGGCACATCACATTTGGGTGCCCTCACTTACACCACTGGTACAGAACAGATACAGTTATGATCCAAATACTAATACCTGCACTATCCTATTATTCAGTCCAACAGCTGGTCTGTGTCAGGTTACTGCATCTCAGATAGACCTTGCAAAGTGGCCTCAAGGAGATTAATAATAAGCCAACTTGGGATTCCCATCTCTGACTACTGTGCAGTGAAGGTTATTTTCTTTAGAGCAGACAAGACAGAGAGGACTGATTGACGCGTGCAAGAGTATGAGGGGCACGGACAGGCTGAATAGAAAGCAGCTGTTCCCCTTACCCGATGGGCAATAACAAGAGGGCGTAACTTTAAAAGTGGAAGGCAGGATGTTTAGAGGGGATTCAAGAACAAACTATTTCAACCAGAGGGTGAGGGGGTCTGGTCTGCACTGCCTGAGGCAGGAAACCTCAAACTTTAAAAAAGTACTCGGATGAGCACTTAACTTACCATAACATTAATGGCTATAGGCCTAGAACAAGAAAGTGAGAACAGTAAAGATTTGTGTGTCTTTTTGGTGGTACAGATTAGATGGGCCAAACAGCTTCTTCTGTGCTGCATGATTCTATGACAGATGGTAATTACAGACCAGTGAGCCTTACCTCAGTTGTTGGTAAAGTGTTGGAAAAGGTTATAAGGGATAGGATTTATAATCATCTAGAAAATAATAAATTGATTAGGGATAGTCAGCACGGTTTTGTGAAGGGAAGGTCGTGCCTCACAAACCTTATTGAGTTCTTTGAGAAGGTGACCAAACAGGTAGATGAGAGTAAACCGGTTGAAGTGGTGTATATGGATTTCAGGAAGGCGTTCGATAAGGTTCCCCACAGTAGGCTATTGTACAAAATGCAGAGGAATGGAATTGTGGGAGATATAGCAGTTTGGATCAGAAATTGGCTTGCTGAAAGACGACAGAGGGTGGTAGTTGATGGGAAATGTTCATCCTGGAGACCAGTTACTAGTGGTGTACCGCAAGGGTCGGTGTTGGGTCCACTGCTGTTTGTCATTTTTATAAGTGACCTGGATGAGGGCGTAGAAGGATGGGTTAGTAAATTTGCAAACGACGCTAAGGTCGGTGGAGTTGTGGATAGTGATGAAGGATGCTGTAGGTTGCAGAGAGACATAGATAAGCTGCAGAGCTGGGCTGAGAGGTGGCAAATGGAGTTTAATGCAGACAAGTGTGAGGTGATGCACTTTGGTAGGAGTAACCGGAAGGCAAAGTACAGGGCAAATGGTAAGATTCTTAGCAGTGTAGATGAGCAGAGAGATCTCGGTGTCTGTGTACACAGATCCTTGAAAGTTACCACCCAGGTTGACAGGGCTGTTAAGATGGCATACCGTGTTTTAGCTTTTATTATTAGAGGGACCGAGTTCCGGAACCAAGAGGTTATGGTGAAGCTGTACAAAACTCTGGTGCGGCCGCACTTGGAGTATTGTGTACAGTTCTGGTCACCGCATTATAAGAAGGATGTGGAAGCTTTGGAAAGGGTGCAGAGGAGATTTACTAGGATATTGCCTGGTATGGAGGGAAGGTCTTACAAGGAAAGGCTGAGGGACTTGAGGCTGTTTGTTAGAGAGAAGAAGGGTGAGAGGTGACTTAATTGAAACGTATAAAATAATCAGAGGGTTAGATAGGGTGAATAGGGAGAGCCTTTTTCCTAGGATGGTGACGGCGAGCACGAGGGGGCATAGCTTTAAATTGAGGGGTGATAGATATAGGACAGATGTCAGAGGTAGTTTCTTTACTCAGTAGTAAGGGAATGGAACACTGCCTGCAACAGTAGTAGATTCGCCAACTTTAGGTACATTTAAGGTGTCATTAGATAAGCATATGGACGTACGTGGAACAGTGTAGGTTAGATGGGCTTGAGATCGGTATGACAGGTCTGCACAACAGAGGGCCGAAGGGCCTGTACTGTGCTGTAATGTTCTATGTTCTATGCTCAGTTGTGATGCCACAGAGAGAAATGACTCATTCGCTTAGAAACCCCTAAAGAACGGACCTCTAAGAAGCAGAGGGTTACCAATCCCTATTACCCAGAGACTATATGAAAATGATTTACAGTGGCCTGTTCCTCCAAATGGATCTACTCTCATTTAGGCAATGGTTTACCTTACCTTTTTCACATGTATGTCCAGACCTGATGGGTATCACACCATCTGGGCACAAGCATGTGTAGTGCTGCTCAGTGTAAGGAGCAGGCACACACAGGTACTCACAAGCAGCACGTTCTTCAACACACCAGTTCTGTACTGTTTCACAAAGAAAGTTAACACAAAGAAAGAGAAATGTGCAAATTAGGACCAGAGTGTGATTTGTGTGTTTAATAGCTAAACACAATCAGCACGTTAGCATCAACATAGGACGACAGTGGAAAATCCTACTCTTTAGGGAGATGCTGCCTAATATGCCAATTGCCTTTTCTTTGGTTTAAGATTGCTGATCTCTCCCCTTATGCAGGAATCTTTTGCACAGAATTTCTTGCGTGTTTGACTGGAGAGGAGATACCAAATATTATAAATCATATCTGATAAAACACAGCCCAGTAATGCTTCTGCCCTAAGCAGCACAGTGCTCAGTTGTAGAGAAACAGAAAATAAAAGTTGGGAATTCAGTGTGGGAAAGAGTGCTGATCTGGAATTTTCAAAAAAATTAGGCAATTCAAAGAGGAGGAGCAGGAGTCAGTGAGAACCAGATGGCATAATCTAAAATTAATAATTAGATAAGGCACTTATAGGACATTTGTGTAATAGTCCTCCTGTTGAGTCTAGCAGAAGCATTACTGATGAATTCCTCTAGTGTTGTGTAGGTCATACACACTATCACTGTAGCATAAGAGTGTGGTGACGTTTACTGCTTTAGACTTGTAAAGGTCTTATTTGCTAACACTCACCATTATAGTCTGTAGAAGGTTAAGCTAGCAAAGCTGAGCCAGTGTTGGATCTCTGTCAACAGTGGTCTCTGCCTAGGTGTGGGAAAGGTTCAACATATTCCAGAATGTCTTCGGAAGGGGTGGAGGCGGCAGTGGCAGAATATTTGACTGGCCACGTGGTTTCATATTAGAGATAATGGGAACTGCAGATGCTGGAGAATCCAAGAAAACAAAATGTGGAGCTGGATGAACACAGCAGGCCAAGCAGCATCTTAGGAGCACAAAAGCTGACGTTTCAGGTCTAGGCCCAAAACATCAGCTTTTGTGCTCCTAAGATGCTGCTTGGCCTGCTGTGCTCATCCAGCTCCAAACTTTGTTGTCTTGGTTTAATATTAGGTTTTATTTTGGCAACATTCAATAACAGACCAAGTCTCTTCCAAATTGCAGAGTGGTGTGCAAATCTAGTGCAGAGGGGGCAAGGACATTGCAGCCATCCATATATTTCAGGTCAGTGTGGTCTATGTGGTCAATTTAGTTATGACTGAGGCTAGAATTTTCCATTCAGACAGTACTCACACCTAGCAGCAACCGATCTTTGAGAAGGTGAACAGCCATTTCAGTTAAATAATAAATTGTGCGGTAGCATCTCACAGCCTTGCTCAACTTTGATCTGAAGGCACCTGTTTCAGGTCTATCACTGAAAACAGTTGAAGTCATAACATAATGAAGGAAAGCAACAGTGTGATGAAGTGTATTTTAGACCCTCCAAAGGAACCTCTGACATGGTCTTTGTTGCCATTTAATTGGTAATCAAATGACCTGATAATATAATTACAAATGAAAGGTGGAGAGCAGGTTGAAAGCTTGATAGAGGAAAGGAATTTAGATAGGTTAAGGGAGTGTCCGAGCATTAACCATCTTCTGCCACTTCAACATCATAAGTCAGATACAGGGATGTTCACCAATGCTGTTCAGCATCATCTGTGAATTCTTTGATACAGATAAAATCTACACCCAAATGCAACAAGGTTTAGATGAGCAAATATGCCAGCATGCAGGTGCAGTGAGTAATTATAAAGATAAACTGAATGCTGGCCTTTATATTCCCTCCACCTTACTCTAAAAAGTGCGAAGGCCTGTTGTTACAACTGCATTGGTGCATGTGCACCTAGAGAAAGGTTGAGCAAGTTAGCTATGTACCTCATTGGAGTTTAGAATGAGAGGCGTACTTTACTTAAAGATAGAGGAGACTTCAAATGGAATAACACTAAGAAACCTCCACTTTTGTGGGTGTATAGAACAGCATGGGTTTCTCAGTCAAGACAGAAACGTGCAATATTTCTTCCTTCAATGGGTTATTAGCCTGTCGAAATCTCTTCCAGAGAGCAGCAGAGGCTGAGTAAGACAAATTCTTGATCTACAAGTGAGAGCAGGGATGAAGTGGATTGGATCAGTAACCAAAGGTAGAGCAGGCTTCAAGGGCTGAATTACCCACTCCTGCACCTATTCTTTATAGTGAGAAGGTGCTGGAGTTACTCAGGTTTACTTCACTCAGCTCTTGTAATAGCCAAGTGGCGTAACTCAGATCAAAAACTAATGTGCATCTATATACAAGCAATTTCATTGAGCAGGGCAATCCATTTCAAAAACTTAGATCTTTTATATATATATATATATTGAAGAGAGCGTTGGTTCTGATAGCTTAAGATAGTGGTTTGTGCGCCTTACACCAAATTTATCAGTTTAAGACGTGCACAGCACTCAATAGCAACCTCTTTTAAAGGGCTGGTTTTAAAATTTATATTCTAAAATGTAGGTGAGAATATAGAATGTGTGGTTAGTAAGTTTGCAGATGACATCAAGATCAGTGATATAGTGGACAGTGAAGGTGGTTATCCAAGGTTACAAAGAGATCTTGAGCAATTGGGTCAATGGGCTGAGCAGTGGCAGATAGAGTTCAGTTTGGATGAATGAGAGTTATGCATTTTGGTAAAACAAAGGAAGGCACGATTTATACAATTAAAAGTAGGGCCTTGGGTAATGTCGTAAAACAAAGACCCGAGAGTTCTTTGAAATTTGCATCACGTAGATCGGGTGGTTAAGGAGTTTAGCATGCTTGCCTTCATTGCTCAGACCTTTCAGCATAGGAAATATTGAAGTTGTACAGGACACTGGTGAGGCCTCTTCTAGACTACCGTGTCCAGTTCTGGTCTCCCTATTTAAAGGAAGGGCATTAAGTTGGAGGGAGTTTGGAAGAGATTTACCAGGATATTGCCAGGCATGAAGAGTTTGGAGTTAGGAGAGGCTGGGTAGGCTGTGACATTTTTCACAGGAGCATAGGAGTTGAGAGGTGAACTTGTAGAGGTTTATAAAATCATAAGAGGTTTAAATATGGTGAATGGCAGGTGTCTTTTCCCTCAGGTGGGGGATTTCAAGACTAGGGGACACTATCTTTTAAGGTGAGACAAGAAAGATTTTAAGAAGAGGGTTTTTTTTAAAAATACACAGAATGGTTCACGTGTGGAATGCACTTGCAGAGGAAGTGGTCTCTGTAGGTACAGTTACACGTTTGAGACACATTTAGATAAGTACATGAATAAGAAATGTTTGGAGGGTGCTGGCAGGTGGGATTAGTTTAGTTTGGGATTATGGTTGATATGAACTGGTTAGACCAAAGGGTCTGTTATGGCTGGCTTCATACATTCTTTTAAAGAGTAACATTACGAATGGAAAGGCAAGAGCTTTTGCGTAACATCAGCAATCCATGCTTGGAGTGAGAATGCAACGGCCTCACAGCACCAGGGACCTGGGTTCAATTCCACCCTTGGGTGACTGTCTGTACAGATTTTGCACATTCTCCCCGTCTACGTGCGTTTCCTCCAGTTGCTCTGGTTTCCTCCCCCACAGTCCAAAGCCGTGCAGGTTGGGTGGACTGGCCATGCTAAATTCCCATAGTGTCCAGGGATGTGTAGGTTAGCCATGGGAAATGCAGGGTTACAGGGATAAGGCAAAGGGGTGAGTCTGGGATGCTCTTCAGGGAGTTGGTGGGGGCTTGTTGGGACAAATGGCCTGTTTCCACACTGTAGGGGTTCTAAGATCCTGAAGTTGCTCAGTTAAGACATGCCGTCATACCAATTGGCTGCATCAGCCTGTGGAACACGACAAGACCTCGTGGTTCAGTGAGATTTTGTGCCAGAACCGTCACATTCGCTTCTCTAAACCGGTTAATGCTGTACACAGCCTTGCCATCCACATCTGACCAAAAGGCACGATCCTGGAGACAAATGTTTCATCATGTTAGACAAACAGTATTCAAGCTAAACTGGGAACTTCATGTGGCTCATTTAGATTAATGTACTACAAAAATAAATAAAACTGAAATTTCATGTACTTTTCGGTTGGAACATCACTCTACACATGGTTGAGAATTTCTCAGTTTGACATCAATGTTTCAATTTAACTTCCTCAGACAATGTAAATACCTACACAATTTGTAAAAAGATCCATATAAAAATGGATCTTCATTGTAATTATCATTGGCCATGGGATGACAAACATTACAAAGGACTCTTTACAAGGTTCTATTCATATCTCATACTTTTCAATTATGCTTTCAAGCAATTATTTCAGCTCCTTTAAAATTAGCCCCCATAACGTGCACTGGATAATTTTGCTGAGCTCCAATGGCACCCAATATGCATCTATAATCTGAATGAATGGCAGAACAGGTTTGACAAGCTGAATGGCTCATTGATGTTCTTTGTGCCTTAGGAACATCAGATCTATTGACTGTTCATTCAATGCATTAAGCCGAGACACTCTGGGCACTGTCCTCCCTAATCTCAGCTGGCAATGTTAGACCCTGGGAAAGGCAAAAAATGGCAAAGAATTACTTTTGTCTAAGATAGTCGAAACAAACTCCAAGAAGCATAACTATGGACATGCTAAAGCATGTCCAAAGAACTCAATGGAAATAATTCTATATTAAATGGCTCATACACTTTCTATGTTGATCATTAAGTAAAAGTGAAAGAACACTGGGATTCTAAAAACTGTAATATTTACCTCAAAGACTGCCAGCCCAAATGGATTAGCCAAGTACTTTGGAGAGTGAAAGACACTGTGATAAAGTCCATTCAGATCAGTGTAGAAAAGTTTATGGAGATTAGAGTCTACCCAGTAAACACGTTTCTTTATATAGTCTGAAAATGAAATATAGAAATTCTTAGCTTTATTGATACTTGACTTATTACAAAAACTTTGTTTCCATTTATTTCTTCAATGTTCCTTAACGATGCTGACTCCTTGGAAAAACCAATTCTAAATGAGCCCAGACATTGAATGTTACACAGCAGACTGACTACGTATGTCATGGGGAGGATCACATTTGTGTCTTATCCTATCCTTATTTTCTGCTTCATGGGTTCCATGATTTTTTAAATTTTATTTTACCATTAACACTTTAGAGTGCAGTTTAAACAAGTACGAAAACTAAGTTTTACATTTCTTGAAGGACACAGGTACTTCAGAGTTTAGGCAAACTTTAAAGAATTTCCAGCTCCTCATACGTGCCCACGGTGGCAGTGATTAAAGGGACAAGGGAGCAGCCCAAAGATTAAGGCAAGGGAGTGGCTCAGCACAAGTTAAATCAAATGGAAGATCAAAGAGGTTTGAAACTGCAGTTAAAAGCAACAGGGCTTTTCAGGGTGATGAGGGAACAAAAAAATTGATCAATCATTTTGACAGTGAGAGATCATGGAAACAGAAATACTACACAAAACATTTAAGAGCATGAACACGAATAGAAGTTTCATACAGGTGACTGTAAATAAGAGTTGAAGGATTTCTCAGGAGGAAGAATTAAGGGAAGGCAAGAAGGAAATCAAATCAAGAGACAGGTAAACAAACTAAGTTAGAGTGACTCAGTATCAACATTCCCTGTAATTTGTTGCTGCATGGGCCTTACAGCTCCTTGTGGCGCACAGGCTGCTGGAAGCAAAACAATGCATTGTCTCATAGATCGACATGCATAGAGCATCCCAGCAGCCGCACAGCCTGTGGTTTATAGGCAATTTGTTCAGAATAGTGCGTAAAGCAGGGAAGGAGGGAGAATGGTGTGCTTAGTAATTCAGGGTAGCATAATAAAATTAAAATCTTTAAGACTGCAACAGATCCTGACTCCAAAGTTTCTCCTCGTCAGCATTTCACATTAGGAATTCTTCAGAAACAGCGTAAACATCAACACATTTCAGTGGATAGCACTCTTGATGAATCAGAAGATCGTCAGTTCAAGTCCCATTCTAAAACCTCAAGCACCCATCTCCAATGATACTCTGAGGAAGAATCGTGTTGTTGGAGATACTGTCTTTTGGTTGATGTGAATTCAAAGCAACCCTAGTTCTCTCAGAGTGTGTAAAATATCCCATGGCACAAGGCATTTCACTCTTTTCCATTGGCCAATCTCTTTGCCTCAATCAACATCACCAAGGCAGATTGTCTGATCATCTCACTGCTATTTTTGACAGCTTGCTACGCACAATTCAGCTGCCACATTTCCAAATTTCTAATTAATGACTACAATTCAAACAGTTCTTCAATGGTGGTGAAGTGCTCTGAAGCAGTAACGTCATGAAGCATGATCATAAAATCTAACAACAGAAATAGGCCACACAGCCTATTAGTTGGCTCTGCCATTCAATAAGATCACTGCAGATCTGACAATTCTCAAATCGACTTTCCTGCCTTATTCCCATGTCACTAGATTCCCTTACTGATTAAAATTCAGTCAATCTTGACCTTGAATGTATCAAATGATCCAGCATCAACAGCCCTCTGTAAAGAATTCCTTTTTTCAAAAGGAAATCCCTCTATACTGGAATCAACTTAAGGAACCTACCTCAAATGCCAATACATCTTTCCTTTGATAAGGGGATCAAAACTTAAGTATTCCAGTTGTGGTCTGATGACTGCCTTGAAAAGTTTTGGTACAACCTCTATTTTTATATTTCATTTCCTCTGAAATAAAGGCCAACATTCCATTTGGCTTCCCTATTACCCCATTGCACTCAGATACTAGCTTTTTGTGATTCATGGATAAGGACTCCCAAATCTCCATGCCGCAACTTCTGCAGCCTTTCTTCAAGCAAAGTGCATAACCTCACATCTTCCCACATTATAGTCTTTCTGCCAAGTTTTTAACCACGCACCTATTTAGAACTCTCATATCATTCTCACTACTTGCCTCCCCATCTTTTTTTGTGTTATTCACAAACTTAGTGACAGCACATTCTCTTCTATCATCTAAGTCTTTAATACGCACTGTAAATAATTGTGGCCCCACCACCGATCCCTGTAGCACTCCAATAGTTAAAATGTTGCCACTTAGGGAAAAGCTAGACAGATTTTTTAATTACTAATAGGTTGAAAGATTATGTAAAGTGGCCAGGAAAGTAGAAGTGGTGCAGTGATGAGATCAGACAGGATGATATCAAATGACAGAACAGGCTCAAGGGGCTGAATTGCCTATTACTGCTCCTAGTTCTTATATAACCTTATGTGTAGTACCTTATTGATTGCCTGTATTACATCTACTTTATCTTGCCTGCTTCTTAGTTCCTGTAAGAACTCTAATAAATTTGTCAAGCATGAAACCATATTGGCTCTGCTTGAACACATGTATTTTTAAATGGTCTACTATTACATCCTTTATAATGGACCCATATATTTTCCCATTCACAGAAAGCAAGCTAACTGGTCTCTACCTGTTTCTTTGCCGACATTTTTGAACGCCCCAACCCTGGGGAGAAGACCTTGGCTATTCACCTTATCTATGTCCCTCAATCTTACAAACCTCCATCAGCCTCCTACATTCAGTGAAAAAAGTCCCAGCCTATCCGGCCTCTCTTTATAGTTCAAACCTTCCAGTTTTAGCAGCATCCTTGTGATTTTGTTTTTGGACCCCTTCCAGTCCAATCAAACCCTTCTTATAGCTGGGCAATCAGAATTGCATGCAGTACTCCAAATGTGGCCTTACCCATGTCTTGTACAGCAATAACAATGTCCCATCAGCCATACTCAATGTTCTGACGATGAAGGCAAGCAAGCCAAATGCCTTCTTCCTCTCCTTAGCTACCTGTGACACCACTTTCAAGGAACTATGTACCTGCACCCCAAGGTCTTTCTGTTCAACAATATTTCCCAGGTCCTATCATTAGCAGTGTAAGTTGCCCTGGTTTGTCTTACCAAAAATGCAATATTTCACATTTATCTATATTAAGCTACATCTGCCATTCCTCGGCCCACTGGTCCAGTTGATCAAGATCCCATTGTACTCTTAGATAAAACTGTGTTCACTGTTCACTATACCAATTTTCCCATCATCCACGAACTTACAACCATGCCTCTTATAAACTCATCCAAATTGCTTTTATAAATGACAAACAAGTGGATTTAGCACCAATCCTTGTGGCACACCACTAGTCACGGGCCTCCAGTCTAAACAACAACTCCTACCTCCATCCTGTCTCCTATTATCAAACCAATTTTGTATCCCATTGGTTAGCTCTCCAAGGATCCCAAGCGATTTAACTTTATTAAGCAGTCTACCGTTCGGAATTTTGAAGGTCTTGCTAAAGTCCATATCGACAACGTTTATCACTTTACCATCATCTATTTTCTTGGTCACCATTTCAAAAAAAAAATCTGAGACACATTTCCCACGCACAAAGCCATGCTGACTACCATTAATCAGTCCTTGCTTTTCCAAATACATGCAGATCCTGTGTCTCAGAATCCCCTTCAATAACTAACCCACCATTGATGTTAAGCACACCAATCTGCAGTTCCCTGGCTTCTCCTTACAGCCTTTCTTAAATAAGAACAGAACATTAGTCACCCTTTAGTCTTCTGGCACCTCACTCTCAGCCATCGATAATATAAAGTTCTCCACTAAGGTCCCCTCAATTTCTTTCCTAGTTTCCCCACAATGTCCTGGTCAGGTCTTGGGGATATATCTGCCTTTTTGCTTTTTGAGGTCTCTAGCACCTCCTGTCACATGGGCTCTTTTCAAGACACCACTATTTATTCCCCGAGTTCCTTACTTTCCACGTCTTTCTCCACATCAAATACTGATGGGAAATATTTGTTTAGGATCTCATCAATCTCCTGTCGTTCCACACAAAGACAGCCTCATTTTTCTGCATCGGGCTCTATTCTCTCCCTAGTTACTCTTTTGTCCTTAATATACTTGTAGAATCCCTTTGATTTCTCCTGTACCTAAGTGACACTGCTATCTCATCACACCTTTTCACTCTCCTCATTTCCCTCTGAAGTGTACCCCTAAACTGCCTATATTCCTCAAAGTGATTCATTTCACCCAGCTGTTTACACCTGACATGCCTCCTTTTCTTCTTGACCAGAGCCTCAATCTCTCTAGTCATTCAATTTCCCATACTCCTGCCAGCCTTGCCCACACTAACAGGAACATGCTGGCCCAGCTATCTCAGTTTTGAATGTCCACTACCTGCCAGACATCCTTTTATCTGCAAACAGCCATCCCCAATCACCATTAACAAGCTTTTAAAGCTTTCCTAATCCTCTGGTTTGCACAGGCCTTTAACACATTGTAATTTTTTTCTTTACATCTGATAATTTTCTTAGTCTCCTTGGTTACTGACAATTGGTTTATCCCCTTCCTGGAACCATTTTTCCTCACCTGGAAATTGCTGTTAATCATTATTTGGTTAATAATCCACCATTGTTCTTGAAAAGTCTTTTCTTCTAAACCCTTTTCACACACTACTGCCAACTCTTAAGTTTAGAATAGCTGTTTCCTATTCAAGCTTCTCACTTCCAACCTGAATGTTAAATTCTACCATGTCACGGTCACTTCTGTCGGGAAGTTTAACGTAGATAATTTATACAAACTGCTTCATTACACATCAAATAGTCTCAAAGCAGACTGATCCATGGTTAGATCCATGACACAATGTGTAGGTAACACACAGTCTTACCCAATGCAATCCCAGTAGGCTTCTCAATTCCAATGCTGACTAGTATCCTTCTGCCAACTCCATTCATCCCTGCCGTTTCAATTTTTGCTGGTTCTCCTACATCGGCCCAGTATAAGCAGCTGTAGGAGAGAGATGGACTCTAAATAGTGAGGTAAAACAGCAGACTGGAATAGTTTAACCACACATTACCAAATTAAAATCAAAGTACAAGGAAAGGCTGAGAAACGATTTAATGTTTAGTTTTGTTATGTAAATAAGGTTGATATCTCAGAGTACCTGTGGATCGAGAAATTTTCAATGTAATTCCATTATTTAAGCAGGCGAGGGGAGTTAATCCAGGAAATGACAGACCTGAAGTGGAGGTGGGCAGATGCTATGTTCTGTTGTTATGAACATCGACTGAGCAGTTGGACAAATATGAAATTAGAGAAACCACCATCAGTAACAAACATGCTTAACTTCTTTGAGGAGCAACAAATGTCTAGATAAAGGAATGTCTTTAGATGTCATTTATATGGATTTCAAAAGAGATTGACAGAACTGCATATCACAAACTGTTCATCAAAATGAAACCATTGAATTGGAATCCATTATTGCACCTCAAAGCTTTTGGAGAGAGCGCATTACAGACTCACTTGAAAAAGTAATTTCTCCCTTTAAGCCATGATTCAAGAACAAGTTAAATAAACTTATTAAATTCCTCTGAGCATAGAAGATGAAGGGGTGATCTGACTGAGTGCTTAAGGTAGTTAAAAGATTTAATTGGAAGTGGAAATAAACTATTTTTCCACTGCAGAACTCAGAACAAGGATGCACAAAATTTAAATCAGACTAAAAGGTCATTCGGAAGTCATTTCAAGAAGAACCTTGCCAAACAGGGGCTACTGGCCCCCAAGATTTCTCTTTGAAATACTTTAGAGACTGAGGTGGAGTATAGTAATAGTTAATTCTAAAATTCTAACTGTGATTCGTAGATTTTCTTTTTTATTAAGCAAGAGGTCTGAAAAAAATTTGGTTAAACAAAGTGGCGATACAACCAACAAATGAACTGAACAACAAAACAGGTTCAAGGAAGTAAGTGATCGATTCCTGACTTTACTGTTTTATGGGATTAGTTATCATTTTCATCTCCACAACGAGATAGTTGTGGATTAAGAGTAATTTCTGGTCTGCAGAACAGATGAAACAAATTTTATCATACAAGTTATGGGTACACTTCAAAGTTGATTTAAAAATGGAGTTAACTGCTAGGAGCCCTTGAAAGTCAAACTGATAAATTAAGAGATTACATGATTAGACACAAGTTCAGTACGAAGCTTAATCTTCCATTATCAGCTACTAAAGCTGCTTTTAGTGAGTCTAATCACATGATTTTATAACAGCAAGATTCAATTTCGTAAGTGGGTTAAGCAAATGGGAGGCTAGGAGCTGAACATTCAGCAAGTCCTCCAGTTTTAAACTGGAATTTCCTTATACATTGGCTTAGTTGGTGAAAACAGGAAAAACTATTAAGGGAATAAAAGAAATACAACTGCTTTCGTTACGGAGTTAGGGAGGAATTAATACCCCTGATTACCAACTGGACTGGAAAGAGAGGAGGACTAACCAAATGTGTCTGCTAGAGGTAATCCAGCTTGACCATCAGGCTCAGGTTACCCATGATCCCCAGTAGGATTTTGATCCTAGAGCTCTCAAAACATTAATCACCAGAAGACCATATGACATATAGAACAATGCCCCCACGCATGCCCATATTTAAAGCAAACCAAAAGGGTAAGATTGGAACAAAAACAGAATTTGCTAGATAAACTCAACAGGTCTGGCAGGATCGGTGAGGAAAAATCAGCTCTAACATTTCACGTCTAGTGATCCTTCCTCAGTTTCCTCTAGGTGTTCTGGTTTCCTCCTACAGTCCAAAGGTATGCAGGTTAGGTGGATTTGGCCACATTAGATTGCACCATTGTGTCTAGGGATGGGCAAGTTAGGTGGGTTAGCCATGGGAAATGCAAGGTTACAGGGATAGGGTAGGCGGATTGATCTGAACAGCATCCCGCCCAGAGGGTTGGTGTGGACGTTGTGGGGTGAATGGCCCGCTCCCACACCACAGAAGTTTTATGTCTAGTTTAACTAAAACAAAACGAATGCTGTAAATCAGATAAAAATAGAAATTGTTGGAAAACTTCAACAGGCCCGGCAGCATCTGTGGAGGGGAATCAGAGTTAACAGTTCAGGTCAAGTGGCCCTCCCTCAGGATCCAAGTTTAACCAACTTTCTGAAATTGGACTTCATGAGCATTGTTATTTCACAATTTTCAGGTACCTGTGGTGTGGTGTACAGCCATATAGCTAAGAACTAAAATAAAAGCATGATAGGAAAAGAAGCCAACCTTATACAGCATAAGAACAGTGGAGGATGTGAGATTACAGCTTAATGCGCTAGTTTGCTGAGCAATCTTGTGATAAGGAGCTATCTAATATGGAATTTCAGCAAATGTTCCTAAATGAAGGACTGAAAGAGGAACAACGGAGCAGAGATAACAAAGCATAAAGCTGGGTGAACACAGCGGGCCACGCAGCAAAGGAGCAGGAAAGCTGACGTTTCGGGTAGTTATCCTGCTCCTCTGATGCCGCCTAGCCTGTTGTGTTCATCCAGCTTCACACCTTGTTATCTCAGATTCTCCAGTATCTGCAGTTCTTACTACCTCTGAAATAATGGAGCAAGGCACTCCCATGATCAGTAAGCAATTGAAAAGATGATTAGATTAGATTCCCTACAGTGTGGAAACAGGCCCATCGGCTCAACAAGTCCACACATCCCACCCAGACCTATCCCTTATAAACCCACACACCCCTGAATGCTACGGGCAATTTAGCATGGCCAATTCACCTAGCCTGCACATCTTTGGATTGTGGGAGGAAACCGGAGCACCCAGAGGAAACCCACGCAGACACGGGGAGAATGTCTGTGTGGAGTTTGCACAGTCACCCAAGGCTGGAATTGAACCCGGGTCCCTGGCGCCACGAGGCCGCAGTGCTAACCACTGAGCCATCGTGCCACCCCATGAGGTTGTGCATTAAACGATTTACATGACAAAGGAGGAATTGCTAGAACCAATATAACCACAAACATACAGATTTGTTGATCTGTATGAGGAGGAAGGGAACTCAGGGGTAATGTTTTCACGCAGAAGGTGATGTGTGTGTGAAACAAGCTGCCAGAAGTGGTCTAGGCAGGTACAGTTACAATTACAACAATTAAAAGGCATCTGGTGGGATACATGTGCAGGAAGGGTTTAGAGGGATACAGGCCAAATGCCAGAAAGTGGGACAACATCAGATTGGGATGTCTGTTTAGACGTCTGCTGGGTAACCAGAGTTGGACTGAAGGGTCTGCTTCAGTGCTGTAAGACTCTAGATACACAAGACTCGGAACATTTGGGAAAGGTTGCAGAAGCAGCTATATAAGGCGACATCTCGCCAGAGGAGAGAGTAGAAACCTACAAGAACAAACAACATGTAAGACAGATCCTGAGCGGGGACTGATCAGCTTCACCTCATTGGGTAGTGTCCTCAAGTCCACTTTACCGAAACTTATCCTTTATCAATAAATACTCATTTATTGCTGGATTCAGCAAGTATGTATCCACAATTCCAGTTGAGCGGAGTGGAATTTTAACCCTCAACAGGTGATGGGGGCTTGGAGCCGAACATTTGTTGGCAATAATATACTGCATTATTCCTGCTTTTAGAGAACATTTAGCGGGAACGTTCCAACGAAATTGAATAAAAAACTGCTGTACAACAAGTGCTGAAGAGAAGGCATTACACATACCCTGACTGTGGATCGACTGCTATAGCTGTAGGCTCTTTCAAGTTCGTACTAAACAGGGTCTTCCTTTTCAATCCATCCACAGTAGCAAGAGATAAGGTTCTGGCTCTAGAATCTGTCCAGTAGATGTGGCTGTAGATCCAATCCACAGCAATTCCACCAGGACTTTGCACATCTCCCAAAATCTGTCTGATGTCCTTTCTGTTTTGATCTACTGATTTCCTGCAGGTGAATTACAAGTTATGACAGTGTTAAAGTATGAATCACCTGCAACAATAAAAACAAAATCAATGTATTTCCACAACCTTAGCTAACTTACAGGAATTTTCCAAAAGAACATTAATGCAATTGTTCAGTATTATTCAGAATAGGGCGATGGACATAGGAGGCGGCTACTAAGCCCCTTAAACCTTTTCCATCTTTCAGTGTACCTTAACTTGTATCTCAATTCCACTTGTCCATCTTGGTTCCATGCCCCCAGTATTCCTGGAGATCTTGGGTCCTACTTTTCAGATCTTTGACTGATGCTAACAGTGGTGGGAAGATGATGGCCTAGCAGTATTACTGCTAGGCTTTAATCCAGAGACTCAGCTAATGCTCTGGGATTCAGTGTTCAAATCCCACCATGGCAGAAGGTGGAATTTGAATTCAAATAAAAAAGAAATTTGGAATTAAGGGTCTAATGGCAATCATAAAATCTACTGTCAATTGTCAGAAAAACCCAACTGGTTCACTTATGTCCTTTAGGGAAGGTAATACTGACCTTACCTGATCTAGCCTGTGTGAGACTCCCGATCCACAGCAATGTGGTTGACCCTTAATTGACTCTGGGCAATAAATGCTAACCCAGCAATGTCCACATCCTGTCAATGAACTTTTAAACAAAGTCAGGTGACTGGGTGCTAAGTGAAGCAAAAATTCAGTCTGACAGTCAGTCAGTAGCAGATTAAAGGGCTGCAGCAATACTCGTCCAGTAGACATTTGTTACATTTTCACTGGGCAATGAATGGGCACATTCTGAGAAAACTATAGAATAAAAACTTTGGCATTATGCTTTGGCACATTGGGGTGTAAATTGAAAAAACAAATTGGGAAGGTCAAAGATGGTCAGCAAGAAAGGTTTTAAAACTCAGAAGAAGCACTATTATTGATACAAGTAGTTTGGCAGCAGTCTGGACTGGCTAGTTGATCAGGAAGGACTCAGTTTGTTAACATCTTCTGTGAAAAACTATGATTGTTTTTAATTTACTCTAATTGCATAATTCATCAATATGTTTAAAACTATACCAACATATACGACTATAAAACTTATTCTTAGCGAGTTTTGAGAAGGTTTGTAGCTCAGGTTGAGGTTCTGGATGTGAGTTTGCTCGCTGAGCTGGAAGGTTAGTTTTCAGACGTTTCGTCATCATTCTAGGTAACATCAGTGAGCCTCCGAAGCGCTGGTGTTATGTCCCGCTTTCTATTTATATGTTTAGGTTTCCTTGGGTTGGTGATGTCATTTCCTGTTCTTTTTCTCAGAGGATGGTAGATTGGCTCCAAAATCAGTGTGTTTGTTGATGGAGTTCCGGTTGGAATGCCATGCTTCTAGGAATTCTCGTGCGTGTCTCTGTTTGGCTTGTCCTAGGATAGATGTGTTGCCCCAAAGTGGTGTCCTTCCTCTTCTGTACGTAAGGATACGAGTGAGTGATAGTGGGTCATGTCGTTTTGTGGCTAGTTGATGTTCATGTATCCTGGTGTCCTGTTCTTTTTCTCAGAGGATGGACAAACAGGCAGAAAGCTAGCCACCAGGATAATGGGCTTATCAGTGATAGGCAACATGGTTTTGTACAGGGAAGGTCATATCTTACCAACTTAATAGAATTTTTGAGGACGTGACAAAGTTGATTAATGAGGGAAAGGCTGTAGATGTCATATACATAGACTTCAGTAAGGCGTTTGACAAGGTTCCCCATGGCAGGCTGATGGAGAAAGTGAAGTCACATGGGGCCCAGGGTGTGCTAGCTAGATGGATAAAAAACTGGCTGGGCAACAGGAGACAGAGGGTAGTAGAAGGGAGTTTCTCAAATTGGAGTCCTGTGACCAGTGGTGTTCCACAGGGATCTGTGCTGAGACCACTGTTGTTTGTGATATATGTAAATGATCTGAAGGAAGGTGTAGGTGGTCTGATCAGCAAGTTTGCTGATGACACCAAGATTGGTGGAGTAGCAGATAGTGAAGGGGACTGTCAGAAATTACAGCAGAATATAGATAGACTGGAGAGTTGGGCAGATAAATGGCAGATGGAGTTCAATCCGGGCAAATGCGAGGTGATGCATTTTGAAGATCAAATTCAAGGGCGAACTATACAGTAAATGGAAAAGTCCTCTGGAAAATTGATGAACAGAGAGATCTGGGTGTTCAGGTCCATTGTTCCCTGAAGGTGACAAGGCAGGTCAATAGGGTGGTCAAGGCGACATATGGTATGCTTTCCTTCAATGGGCAGAGTATTGAGTACAAGAGTTGGTAGGTCATGTTGCAGTTGTATAGGACTTTGGTTTGGCCACAACTGTGTACAGTTCTGGTCGCCACATTACCAAAAGGATGTGGATGCTTTGGAGAGGGTGCAGAAGAGGTTCACCAGGAGGTTGCCTGGTATGGAGGGTGCTAGCTATGAAGAGGGGTTGAATAGATTAGGATTATTTTCATTAGAAAGACGGAGATTATGGGGGGAACCTGATTGAGGTCTACAAAATCATGAGGGGTATAGACAGAGTGGATAGAAAAAAAGCTGTTTCCCCCCCAGAGTGGGGGGACTCAATTACTAGGGGTCATGAGTTCAAAGTGAGAGGAGGAAAGTTTAAGCGAGATATGCGTGGAAATTTCTTTACACAGATGGTGGTGGGCGCCTGGAACGCATTGCCAGCGGAGGTGGTAGACGCAGACATGTTAGCGTCTTTTAAGATATATTTGGACAGGGAGCAAATGGACACAGACCGTTAGAAAATAGATGACAGGTTAGACAGAGGATCTTGATCGGCGCAGGCTTGGAGGGCCGAAGGGCCTGTTCCTGTGCTGTAGGTTTCTTTGTTCGTTGTAAGCCAAAGAGAGACATGCACGAGAATTCCTAGAAGCATGGCATTCCAACTGGAACTCTATCAACAAACAGATTGGCTCCAAATCAATCCACCATCCTCTGAGAAAGAGAACAGGAAAATGACATCACCAATGCAGGAAATGACATCACTAACCCAAGGAAACCTAAACATATAAATAGAAAGCAGGACATAACACCAGCGCTTCGTCAGAGGCTCACTGATGATGTTACCTAGAACGATGACGAAACGTCTGAAAACTAACCTTCCAGCTCAGCGAGCAAAACTCACATCCATAACTTATTCATGATATGTCATGGCATACCTGCCATCCAAAATCCTGGGCAAATGTACTATAAGGCATTTGTCCAGGAAGAGCTGGTCAGTCAGGGAATTTTAAACTTGAAGCTGAAAACTTTAAACCTGAATGTAAAACAGCCTTGAATTTGTGACATAAATAGGGAATAAATGAGACAGTAAAGAATGTGAGATGTGACCAGCTGCTTAAACTGCCCAAAATAGATGACACACTTAATGCAGTTCAAGGCAGCCGCTTGTAATGTAATTTGTAACAAAAAGCATTCAGTGCTAATTGTTAGATATACAAGTGGTTGTTCAGGATACATGACAACTGATTAACGTGTCACTCAAATAATGCACAAGCTTACTATTTCATAATCTCTTCAATGTAGGATAGGTAAGCTACAATCTGCAAATAGCCAGTCTTCTTGTCAATCATTGAACATGCAGAAATAGTTTCCCCCACCCCCACAGTTTCTGCCTGGAAATTAAATCTGGGGAGAGGAAATTCTCTTAAACAGCTGTCAGCCCATTACATTCAGTTTCTTCCACTAGTGCTCTCAAAATTCAGTAATCTTTTGTTTCTTTCGTTTGCGTAGCTTGTATTCTGCAAGTGTTCCACTCACATCTCCCCTGTCTGATGACTCAGAATGACACCATCGCAATGGCTTTAGATGCCAAGCTCTGTGATTAAGGCTGGGGGAATAGCAGTCAGTTTACCTGAAAATTCCATGATGTATGTCATCTGACCAAAAGATTGTTGATGAGGTGATATCCATGCTTAGAGCTGTTGCACTGTGCAATCCGTCAGCTATTTCCAAATATTCCATTCTGTTCACATTTATGCTCTTGATATCTCCATGGTTAGTGACAATCACGAATGGTTCCTCTCCTAACAAATAAGAAAGCAACAGAAATGGAGTACAATATCCCACATTTTCTCTAGTTCTCCAACTCTGAGCTTAACTGCTTAGCGTATTTTTACCTGCACCAGTTGCATCCATTCAGCATCTGCTCACAAAGCTATGCTGTTTAAAGTTTGAGAAGATTTGTAGCTCAGGTGGCGGATGAGGTTGCAGACCTACTCGCCAAGCCAGTGGGTTTGGTTGCAAACGTTTTGTCGCCCTGCTAGGAAACATCACCAGTGCACCTCTGTGAAGCATCAGTGTTCTGTCCTGCATATTTGCTGAGGTAGTTGGTATTACTTCTGGTTTTGTTTCTCAGGTGAATTAGACCCTGTGTACCAACCAATGTGTTTGTTGAAGGAGTTCCAGTTGGAATACCTGGCCTCCAGGAATTCCCTGACGGGCCTCTGTTTGGCTTACACGATTATGGATGTGTAGTCCCAATCAAATTCATCTCCTTCGCTGTCTGTGTGTAGTGACCAACAGACAACCAATTCTCACCTGTCTCACTACACACAGACAACAAGGGACACGAATTGACATCCATTAATTGCATAAGCCAAACAGAGACATGCCAGGGAGTTCCTGGAGGCCAGGTATTCCAACCGGAACTCCAACAAACACATTGAATTAGACCCTGTGTACCAACCACTGAGAAACAAAACCAGAAGCAATGCCAACCACCACAGTAAACTGAGGCCTATAAATAACAAGTGGGACAGTACACCGATGCTTCACTAGAGGCACACTGACGATGTTACCTACCACGGTGAAAAAACATTTGCAACCAAACCCACTGGCTCGGCGAGTAGGTCTACAACTTGAAGGGTCCTTGTTCAAATGTAACAAAATCTGGACAATACTCAGTCTTAGGCTGACAAGTGACGAGTAATACCTCACAAATCCCTGGTGATGGCCATCTCCAACAGGAGATAATCTCCCCACCGTCCTTTGACTTTCAATAATGTTACTTCAATGAATCCTCCACTATCGATACCCTGTGACTTAACAGAAACACAACTATACTCACCATATAAATTCAAATCGCTACAACAGCGATTTTTGGCTCCACAAAATCTGTCTACCATCTACAAGGCATAAGTCAGGAGTGTAATTGAATACTCCCCACTTGCCTGAACGAGTCCAACTCCAACAATACACACGAAGCTCAACACCATCCAAAGATAAAGCACTCCACTTCATTAGCACTACACCCAGTCCTTTGACCATCAACGTTCAGCAGCAGTGTGTGCTACCTACCAGATGCAGAGATTCAAAGATCCTTAGACAGCACCTTTCAAACTCATGGCCACTTCCATCCAGGAGGACAAAAACATCAGCTACATGGGAATACTACCACCTGCAAATTCACCGTTCCTTCGTGGTCACTGGGCCAAAATCCTAGAATTCTCTTTCTAATGGCATTATGGGTCTACTACACACATGGACAGCAGTTCTTCAAGGCCACCACCACCACCTTCTCAAAGGCATCTAGGAAGAGGCAATAAGTGCTGGCCAGCCAGAAACACCCATTCCCATGAGTGACTAAAAGAAAAGTGGAATTTGATTCAATGCCAAGAACATTGGTGATATGTGAAAATGCCATCCTTTTGAATCTAACACCTAGCATCTTCAAGATCAATTTCTTCCCTTTTTCCCATAGGGCACAAAATAAGAACCAACATACTGCAGGCAAAGACCAGCCCCTGAATGAGTCCTACAGTCACAATGCTTTAAATATTTTCCACCACCCACCTGCACTTAATCTGCCTCCTGGGAGAGGCAAAATAAAAAATATTAACTTACGTGTGCGCCTCCACTTAAACAAAACCAGATTTTTTTTTGTTTTAAACCCATGCTGGTACTGGTACCCCTTGGAAAAGTAGCGCATTCTTTTCAAAAGAAAGTAAAAAGATATAGTAATTGGCATCACACCAGTTCAACGTCAAAAATCACAACACCAGGTCATATTCCAACACCTTTATATGAAAATGCAAGCTTTGGGAGTCTCACTCCTTCTTCAGGTGTTAGTAGAGTTAGCACCAGACACAGAATTTATAAGCAAAAGATCAAAGGATCATGAAACTGATATGAACATACTGCACAAACCTAAGATGGCTGTTAAATCTTTAATCAGTTAAAAAGGAGATGCAGGTTTTGATTGATTAATAGGCAAATCCCAGAATGTTTTTTTAAGTCACTGCCCCAAGATAACTAAAGGTTTTATGAGTATACCAGAGATGACATCACAGGTCAGACAATGCATTTTAGGTGTGAGGCCTTGTTTGTCTGTGTTTTAATTTGGAGTCAGACTGGTTTTATTTTTAAAAGCAAGAACTTATAAAATGCCACATGGACAGCCATCTTAGGTTTGTTCAATATATTCGTATCAGTTCTATGACCCTTTGATCTTTTGCTTATAAAATGTGTCTGATGACACCTCTCTCACTAACCCTGAATGAGGAGTGGGGCTAAGAAAGCTTGTGTTTTGAAATAAATCTGCTGGACTATAACCTGGTGTCATGTGATTTTTGACCTTGTTCACCCCAGTACAACACAGGCACCTCCACATCGTACTAGTTCAAGTTATAGCTAACTGCATCATAAAGTTACAAAAACGGAAATTACTAATGAATTTTGGAAAGGCAAAGCAGGGCAGGACTTATAAATTTAATGATAAGGCCCTGGGCAGTGTTGCTGAACAGAGACACCTTGGAGTGCAGGCTCATCGTTCCTTGAAAGTACAGTCACAGGTAGACAGGATAGCAAAGGCGGTGTTTGGTATGCTTGCCTTTAATGGTCAGTGTACTGAGTATAGGAGTTGAGGGGTCACATTGCAGCCGTACAGGACATTGGTAAGGCCTCTTTAGAAATACTGCATTCATTTTTAGTCTCCCTGCTGTAAGAAGGATGTTGTGTAACTGGAAACGGTTCAGAAAAGATTTACAAGGATTTTGCCAGGGTTGAAGGATTTGAACTATAGGGAGAGGCTGAATAGGCTGGGGCTATTTCTCCTGGACTGTCAGTGGCTGAAGGGTGACCTTATAGAAATTTATAAAATCGTGAGGGATGTGGATAGGATGAATAGCCAAGGTCTTTTCCCCAGGTAGCAGAGTCAAAAACTAGAGGACACAGGTTTAAAGTGAGGGGGGAAAAATTTAAATAAGAGACCTAAGGGGCAACTTTTTCCACACAGAGGGTGGTGCGTGCATGGAATGAGCTATCAGAGGAAGTGGAAGAGGCTGGTACAATTACAACATTTAAAAGGCATCTGGATGGGTATATGAATAGGAAGGGTTTAGAGGGTCAAACGCTGACAAATTGGGCTACATTAATTTAGGATACAGATAGTAGGAACTGCAGATGCTGGAGAATCTGAGACAACAAGGTGTAGAGCTGGATGAACACAGCAGGCCAAGCAGCAGAGGAGCAGGAAGGCTGACATTTTGGGCCTAGACCCTTTTTCAGAAATGGGTTTGGGTCTAGGCCCAAAACGTCAGCCTTCCTGCTCCTCTGCTGCTGCTTGACCTGTTGTGTTCATCCAGCTCTACACCTTGTTACCTCTTAATTTAGGATATCTAGACCAAATGGTCTGTTTCCATGCTGGACAGCTCTGTGACTCAAAAGATTAAAAGGTCAGGGTTATGACAAAGACACCATACCTCTGCTCTCTGCCTCCTTTTAATTAAGACCTAAGAACTCATCAGCAAAGCGTTTCCTTTTTAAGTTCAGTATTCTTCTATACAGCATGCTGTCAATCCCTTTCCAAATGACAGTGTGACCAGAAAGTTAAAAAGGTAGCACAAATCTCCCCTTCCCCTACTGCATCCCTAAACCAGCCCAGTTCGTCCCCTCCCCCCACTGCACCCCACAACCAGCCCAGCTCTTCCCCCCCCCCCCCCCACCCACTGCATCCCAAAACCAGTCCAACCTGTCTCTGCCTCCCTAACCGGTTCTTCCTCTCACCCATTCCTTCCTCCCACCCCAAGCAGCACCCCCATCTACCCACTAACCTCATCCCACCTCCTTGACCTGTCCGTCTTCACTGGACTGACCTATCCCCTCCCTACCTCCCCACCTATACTCTCTCCACCTATCTTCTTTACTCTCCATCTTCGGTCCGCCTCCCCCTCTCCTCCTATTTATTCCAGGACCCTCTCCCCATCCCCCTCCCTGAAGAAGGGTCTAGGCCCGAAACGTCAGCTTTTGTGCTCCTGAGATGCTGCTTGGCCTGCTGTGTTCATCCAGCCTCACATTTTATTATCTTGGAATTCTCCAGCATCTGCAGTTCCCATTATCTCCGAGCACAAATAAACACCTACCTGCAGCTTGGCAAGTGCCAGCGTGTGGCTCTTTCTGATATCCCTGGGAGCATTCACAGGTGTATGATCCAGGCAGGTTAACACAAATCTGGTCACACAAGTCAGGGTTTCTGCACTCATCCACATCTGAAGAGCAAGATAGCATATTTCTGAATTATATCCAGATCACAAAGTACCTTTAACTTGTTCATTGGTTTAATGTGCTGTATATTTATTCACACTGTGCTGCACGAGCACACTGCTCAGTTAGTAAAATGTAAAGGGAGCATAAAGTTACATACACCAAGGATCTGGAACAGTTCTGGTTATCAGTGGTGACTGGACTATCTTGGTACAGATTATTTCCAATGGTATTTCACACTATTATTTTGACTTCAAAACTTGAAAAGCTTTTTGCAAATACCATGTCATAACTTATTGATAAAGCTTTCGCACAAATGGTACTCAAAATGCTGCCAGGCTTGCTGTGAATTTCTCACTTTTTTGGTTTGACGACATGTGCTTGCAACATAGCAAAACATCTTAAGGTGCTCACCAGTAGTAATTTTGAAAGAAAATTTGACTGAGGCACATTAAGACCAATGACCTAAAGCTTGATCTAAAAGATAACAATAGGCTTTAAAGGGCCATCTGTCAAAACAAAAATTGGGAAGAATGCACCAATAATCATGTGACTAAACCAATTTTGGATCCAACTTGCCAGGTTACTCTGGATCCCTTCTTTATCAGTCTCTTATGGGACCTTGTCACAAACCCTACTGAAATCCATATAAACTACATCAACTACACTGCCCTAAATTTATTTTGTTTAATACAGTACAGTTGTTTGGAAATAATGCTCAGTCTTGACTAATATGTGTTTCCAATTAGATGACACACCCTCAAAAACAATATTTAAATACTTTTCCAACCTTTGGTCACCCAGCATAATCTCGGTTGCTACTCTACAAACAACTGAACAAAACCATTTTAAGTTATTTTCCCTATTCTCTGTAACAGCAACCACTGCCTGTCTCTCTCTCTCTCTCTGCAACTTCATCCAAAATCTGCTCAGACACAGTAATCCTATCACTGATTCATTGATAACAAGGTGTAGAGCTGGATGAACACAGCAGGCCAAGCAGCAGAGGAGCAGGAAGGCCTGAAACGTCATCCTTCCTGCTCCTCTGATGCTGCTTGGCCTGCTGTGTTCATCCTGCAACTGATATATATCCTCTGACAACTTCTGTTTGTATGAATAAAAAAAAAAAAATTATGATCTATCAAGCCAGGTTTTTTGCTGGAATCTGGCTTTCTAATATGAACTTGTTATAAGTAATAACGTAATGTATGTTGTAAGCTCCAGTAGAGTTAGGAAGACACAACGAATGGTAGGTCCCTAGGGAGTACTGAGGAACAAAGGTACCATGGAGTACATGTCCATAGATCCCTGAAGGTATCAAAGATACTCAAGGTGGTAAAGAAGGCATGGGGAATGCTTGCCTTCGTTAGCTGTGGCACAGAATATAAGAACAAAGAAGTCTTGTTAGAATCTTATAAAACATCAATTAGATCACAGATTGAATACTGTGTCCAGTTCAGGTCACCACACTATGAGAAGGATGTAGTTGCCCAGGAGAGGAGGTTCACCAGGATGGTGCCTGCAATGAACAGCAAGTCTTGGCTGGGAGGAGAGACTGAATAGGCTGGGTTTGTGTTCCTCGGTCCAGGGCAGTCATGTAGAACATTGAACAGTCCAGCACAGGAACAGGCCCCTCAGCCCACAATGTTGTGCCAAACATGACGCCAAATTAAACTACTCCCTACTGCTTGCCCTTGGTCCACAGCCCTCCATTCCATGCTTCTTGTGTCTAAAAGCCCCTTAAATACCCTTCTCATTTCTGCTTCCACCACTAGCCCTGGCAACGTGTTCCAGACTCCTACCACTGTCTTAGAAAAAAAACTTGCCCCTCATATCTCCTTTGAACTCTTCCCCCTCTTACTTTAAAAGCATGCCCTCTAGTATTAGACATTTCAACTCTGGGGAAAAGATTCTGACTGTCAACCTGAACAACGCCTCAATTTTATAACCTTCAGGTCTTCAGACTCAAGTCTCACCTCAGCCTCTACAGCTCCAGAGGAAACAACCCTAGTTGGCCTAACCTCTCCTTATAGCTCATACCCTCTAATGCAGGTAATCATCTTCTGCACCCTCTCCAAAGCCTCCATATCCTTACGTAATGCAGTGACCAGAATTGAAAATAATACTCTAAGCACAGCCTACCCAAAGTTTTATAAAACTGCAACATCTCAATGCCCTGATCAGTAAAGACAAGCATGATTTACACATTCTTTACCACTCTATCCACATACACAGCCACTTTCGGGGTGCTAAGGACTTGAAGAACCTGTCTACACCATTGCTATTAAGCGTCCTGCCATTAACTGTATATTTTTCCTTAGCATTTTATCTCCCAAAGTGCAACACCTCACACTTGCCCAGATTAAACTTCATCTACCATTTCTCAGCACATATCGGCAACTGATATACATATCCTCTGACAACTTTCTATACTATCCACAACTCCATCTTTGAGTCATCTGCAAACTTACTGCCCACCCATCTACATTTTCATCCAAGTCATTTATATATAATCGCAAACAGAGGTCCCAGTATGGATCCCTGTGGAACTCCAACTCAGACCTCCAGCCAGAAAAATGCCCTTCTGCCATCTGCCTAAGAGCAAGCCAGTTCAGAATCCACACCGCCAAGTCACTGTGGACCCCACATGTCTTAACCTTCTAGATGAGCCTACCATGACGGACTTTGTCGAAAGCCTTACTAAAATCCATGTAAGCAACATTCACTGCTCTACCTTTATTAATCATCCTCGTCAACTCTAAACAAAATCAATCAAGTTAGTAAGATACGATCTGCCCTGCGCAAAGCCATGCTGACAGTCCCTAATTAGGCTGTGGATTTCCAAAAGTGCATAAACCCTATCCTTAAGTATCCTCTCCGATACATCAGTGGTTGGGAAGGTAAGAATCACCGGTCTATAGTTTCCTGGATTATCCCCATTTCCCTTCTTGAACAGAGGAACAACATTAGCTACTTGCCAATCCTCAGGGAGCTCTCCAGTTGCTCGAGAGGATACAAGGTGGTCTTGGTCAAGACCCCAGCAATCTCCTCTCCTGCCTCTCTCAATAATCTGGGGTAGATCTCATTGTGCCCTAGGGACTTTTGCACCTTAATCCTCCTCAAAAAGACCAACACCAGTTCTTTCATGACCTCAAAGTGCCCTAGTATACTAACAGGCCCCACACGAATCTCACTATCCGTCATTTTCCTCTCCTTAGTGAATACCAATGAGAAGTATTCATTTAGGAACTCGCCCATATCGTCTGCCTCCAAGCACAAGTTCCCTCCTTTATCCTTGAGTGGTCCTATCCTCTCCCTAGTTGCTTCTATAATATGTATAAAATGCCTTGGGGTTTTCTTTAATCCTACTTGTTAAGGATATTTCTTGGTCCCTCCTTGCTCTCCTCATTTCCTGTTTGAGTTCTTGCCCATTTTCTTTATATTCCTTCATATTTCCTATCTGATTTTAGCTTTCTAAACCTTACATATGCTTCCTTTTCCTTTTTGATTAAATTCACAATTGCCCTCATCATCCAACGATCTGATACCTTGCCATCTTTGTCCTTCCTCCTTACTGGAACATGCTGGCCCTGAACTCAGATCAGCAAGCCTTTAAACAAGCCCCACATCAAATATGGACTTGCCCGACAACAGCTGATCCCAATTAACTCTCCCTCACTCCTTCCCCAGTTTAGTACCTTCCTGCAAGTTCCTGGCAATCTTACATAAAGCTATCTTAAAACCTAAGGAGTTGTGATTACCATTTCCAAAATACTCTTCCACTAAGGTCAAAAATGCTCTTGGTGCACACTGTATATTAGATTAGAACAGTCTACTAATCCTGCTTCATGAGGTAGAAATGCACATGGGTCCTGCTGCATTGAGAGATGTCTCAGAGGGGTACATGGACGGCGGCAATTAGGGGTTTTATGTATTGATGGCTCACGATAACAGATGCAGAATTCAATGCAATGTAGGCTAATCAATTCTAAAGTGCAATGTGTGTAGGCCCAACCTGTCCTTCATATAATCCACTCCTCCATCCCCAGAATCAATTGAGTAAACCTTCTCTTGCCTTAAAAGAAAACAGCTATACATGGTGCTCCAACTGTGATCTCACCAGTGCCATGTAAGACTGTAGCAACGCTTCCCAAATGTCATACTCAATTCTGCTTGCAATGAATGCCAACATTCCATTTTCTTCCCAACCTCTTGCTGTACCTGCATTTTGTGATTCATGACCCAGGATACCCAGATTCCTCCAATGCAAAGCTTTTTAAACTGTTATGCAGCAAAGCAACGACTTCACTGATACTGTCACAAAATCGACTGTCAGCAGGCCAGCATTACAGTTCTTATCCCAAGTTCCTTACAGGGTCTCTAGGCTAATCAAAAGAACTTTTGCCAAATAGCTGAACGACCTGGCTTCACACATTTCATTTCTATATTGCTGGTCATCTGACCAGGCTCATTAGACAAGGTCCAGAATGGCCCCTCCTCTAGTTGGACTATCCATATATTGTTTCAAGAAACCATTCTGAATGCACCAAACAAATTCTGCCTGTCAAAGCCTCACAGTCTAAGGAAGTCCCAGTCAATACTGGAGAAGTCAAAGTCATCCACTATAACAACACTGCTGTTTTTGTATCTTTCCATAATCTGCCTGCATATGTGTCCCTCAATGTCTCAGTGACTGTTTTGAGGCCTATAGTATAATCCTGAGAATGACACACCCATCTTATTTTTGAATTCTACCCATTTTGCTTCAAGGGATGTGCCCTCCAGTACATCTTCGAGGAATACAGTTGTGATGTTCTCCCTGATTAGTAATACAACTCCTCTAGTGAGTTTTGAGAAGATTTGTAGCTCAGGTTGAGGTTCTGGATGTGAGTTTGCTCGCTGAGCTGCAAGGTTAGTTTTCAGACGTTTCGTCACCATTCTAGGTAACATCATCAGTGAGCCTCCGACGAAGCGCTGGTGTTATGCCCCGCTTTCTGTTTATCTGGTTAGGTTTCCTTGGGTTGGTGATGTCATTTCCTGTTCTTTTTCTCAGGGGATGGTAGATTGATTTGGAGCCAATGTGTTTGTTGATGGAGTTCCGGTTGGAATGCCATGCTTGTAGGAATTCTCGTGCATGTCTGTTTGGCTTGTCCTAGGATGGATGTGTGGTCCCAATCAAAGTGGCGTCCTTCCTTATCTGTATGTAAGGATGGAAGTGATAGTTGGTCATGTCGTTTTGTGGCTAGTTGATGTTCATGTATCCTGGTGGCTAGCTTTTTCTGCCAGTTTGTCCAATGTAGTGTTTGTCACAGTTCTTGCAAGGTATTTTGTAAATGACGTTTGTTTTATTTGTTGTCTGTATAGGGTCTTTTAAGTTCATTAGCTGCTGTTTTAGCGTGTTGGTGGGTTTGTGAGCTACCCTGATGCCAAGGGGTCCGAGTAGTCTGGCAGTCATTTTGGAAATGTCACTCGTATCCTTACATACAGATAAGGAAGGACACCACTTTGATTGGGACAACACATCCATCCTAGGACAAGCCAAACAGAGACATGCACGAGAATCCCTACAAGCATGGCATTCCAACCGGAACTCCATCAACAAACACATTGGCTCCAAATCAATCTACCATCCCCTGAGAAAAAGAACAGGAAATGACATCACCAACCCAAGGAAACCTAACCAGATAAATAGAAAGCGGGACATAACACCAGTGCTTCGTCAGAGGCTCACTGATGATGTTACCTAGAATGGTGACGAAACGTCTGAAAACTAACCTTGCAGCTCAGCAAGCAAACTCACATCCACAACTCCTCTACTACTTTTACCTCACTATCACTGTCTCATCTAGAACATCAAAACCCTGGATTGCTGAGTAGCCTGTCCTGTTGCCCTCTCAACCAAGTCTCTATAATGGCCACAACATCATAGCCCCATGTACTGATCCAGGCTCTCAGCTCCTCTGCCTTGCCTTTGTTGCTCCTTGTATTGAGATGTACACACTTCAGACCATCAGCCCCCTTGTGTTCATTAACGTGCCCTTGCCTGTCCTCCTTTTCAGACTTACTGGTCTGAACATCTACCTTCCACTCAAATGCCCTACTTGCTGATCTGCTGCTATAGTTCCCAGCCCCCTGTCACTCTAGTTAAACCCTCCTGAATAGCACTAGATAAACTCCCTGAAAGGATCTTGGTTCCCCTCCGGTTTAGGCGCAACCCAATCCTCCTGTACAACTCACCCCTTCCCCAGAAGAGCTCCCAACGATCAAAGAACATGAAAATCTGCCGCCTACACCATGCATTCATCTGTCCTATTTTTGTACTTATATATTCGTTACCACATGGCACCGAGTGTAATCCAGAGATTACAACCCTGATCTTTAACAGACTGCCTGGCTCCCTGAACTCTTGGCCAAAGACCTCATTCCTCACTTTGACCATATCTTTGGTACCAAGATGTACCATGGCCTCTAAGAAATCACACATCCCCTTTCAGGATGCCCTGAAGCCAGTGATAACCCTAATCCTGGCACGAGGGAGGCAATGCACCATCATGAAGGCACTTCTTCGGCCACAGAAACATCGTTTTGCTCCCCTAAAGAAACCCCCATCACTATTGTTCTACCTTTATACTTCCACCGGACTCTGCAGTCAAGCCACTTGTAGTATGTGCAGTTTGGCTCCGAGTGCACTCTAAGATATCAGCATCCTCATTAGCTTCCATGTTTCTAGTACCCTCTGAGTGAAAAACCTTTCCTCCTCTAAGACCAGAGGGTATACATTTAAGATGACAAGTGTGTAATTTAGAGGGAATCTGAGATGTTTTTCACCCAGAGGTGGTAGAAATATGGAACGTGCTGCCTGAGAGAGTAGGGGAGGCAGATACTCTTGCAACATTTAAGTTGCATCTGGATGGGCACTTAAAAATGACAGCAGCATAGCAGGCTACGGATTAAGTGAAAGTAAACAGGGTTAGTATAGTTTGGTGTTTGTTGATCAGCATGGTGGGCCAAAGAGCCTGGTTTCTGTGCTATATGACTGTATCAGATGGGATCATGAAAGGTTTTAAGTTACATATAAATTAGATGAATCAAGTAGACAGAAGTTTTCTGAAACTTGAGTTCAACAAGCATTTTCTGGACAGTTTCATACAGCAGCACATTCAACCAGACCTGCTATGCCCGACCTGGTAGTGTGTACTGAGAGAGATACAGAGGAATCTGGGTATCCTGGGTCATGAATCACAAAATGCAGGTACAGCAAGAGGTTAGGAAGAAAATGGAATGTTGGCATTCATTGCAAGCAGAATTGAGCATGACATTTGGGAAGCGTTGCTACAGTCTTACATGGCACTGGTGAGATCACAGTTGGAGCACCATGTATAGCTGTTTTCTTTTAAGGCAAGAGAAGGTTTACTCAATTGATTCTGGGGATGGAGGTGTGGATTATATGAAGGACAGGTTGGGCCTACACACATTGCACTTTAGAATGAAAGCTGATTTTATTGAAACAAGATATTGAGGGGACCTGACAGGATGGACATTGAAAGGATCCTTCTCCTTGTAAGAGTCTAGAACTGGGGGAACGGTATGCAAATTAAAGCCTTTCCCCTTAAAAATGATGACAGAACATTTCTTCCCACCTCATAGTGGGTCATTAGAATATGGAATTCTCTTCCCAGAGCATTGTGGAGGTTGGGTCATTGGGTATTTTTAAGGGTGACTTAGATTCTTGATTGGTAATCAAAAAATATTAGGGTACATAACAGAGTAAAGTTGACACCACAATCAGTTCACCCATGATCTCAATGAATGGGAAGGCAGGCTAGAGGGACAGAAAGGCCAATTCTTGTTCCTAATCTGTAAATTTGCACACAGGTCAGAATAAGAACAGAGGTAACAATATATTGAGACATCGGAAACAGTTAACGGATACAATTAAAACTTTTAGAAAGCAAACATCCAGTCTGCATTTGACTTTCTGAAGGCAAAAATGCTCTTGGTGCACACTGTATATCAGATTAGAACAGTCTACTAATCCTGCTTCATGAGGTAGAAATGCACATGGGTCCTGCTGCATTGAGAGATGTCTCAGAGGGGTACATGGACAGTGGCAATTAGGGGTTTTATGTATTGATGGCTCACGATAACAGATGCAGAATTCAATGCAATATAGGCTAATCAATTCTAAAGTGCAATGTGTGTAGGCCCAACCTGTCCTTCATATAATCCACTCCTCCATCCCCAGAATCAATTGAGTAAACCTTCTCTTGCCTTAAAAGAAAACAGCTATACATGGTGCTCCAACTGTGATCTCACCAGTGCCATGTAAGACTGTAGCAACGCTTCCCAAATGTCATACTCAATTCTGCTTGCAATGAATGCCAACATTCCATTTTCTACCTAACCTCTTGCTGTACCTGCATTTTGTGATTCATGACCCAGGATACCCAGATTCCTCCAATGCAAAGCATTTTAAACTGTTATGCAGCAAAGCAACGACTTCACTGATACTGTCACAAAATCGACTCTCAGCAGGCCAGCATTACAGTTCTCATCCCAAGTTCCTTACAGGGTCTCTAGGCTAATCAAAAGACCTTTTGCCAAATAGTTGAACGACCTGGCTTCACACATTTCATTTCTATATTGCTCCCCTCCCTCTTTATCACTTATGTGGGAAGCCAACTCCATTAAAGCTGCAAGATTGCAGATCACATTGATAACATTCATAACACATCACGAAATGGAACTTAGAGCAATATTAGTTATTGTTCCTCATTTTATGTTCAATATTTCATAAATTTATAAGCAATTTCCCTATATGTACACCATTTTAATGAGTTCGCAACTTAATTTTGTGTTTTTTCCTTTATCTTTTCATTATATACCAGGGTTGAACAGTTGCCAATATCATTCTTTCAGCAACTGTCTCCCCTTTAAGGTCAATGCTTACCCAAAAATAACCTTGGTTAATTTTTCTCACTCAAATGATAAACTTTGAGCTAGAATACGTTTAATCTGATGTAGGTAAACTCACCTTCACATATGAAATGATTTATTAGCTCCAATCCAGTTGGACAAGCACATTCATAACCTAAAGGCAGGTCCCAGCAATAATGTGAACAATGTCCATTTGCCTCCAAACACTCATTCTGATCTGTCAGTCAAAAAGATTAAACATAAAATGAAGGAAAACTGAACTTTATACTTGTAAGTTATGTAAAGTTGATAATGCAATCCCATGGATCTATTTTTGACGAGGGATGCAAAGAAATCAGACATTTTTGTGATGTTACTTTATTGTATTTACACTCTGAATATGCTGTATCAGTCCAAGTGATGTGCACAGATTAGAATCGATGTAGCAACAGTCAAGGACAGTTCTTTCACCTCCAGCCTCAAGTCCATCAATCTCCCCTAGTTGCAATCAGATACAGTCTTGAAGGGCTGAAGTCCTGCTAAAGTCCAATATTCTCCTCACCTCTGGATATTATATCTTCCACCTGTAGCACTGCACTTTGTCATCTCTATTTCTATTGCCAAAACCCTAGGTTCAATACCAGATCACCTGAACCACCATCCCAGTGTAATTGTAGGCAACCTAAACACAAGAACACCCCTTCTAAAAATCTCCTTTTTGTCCTGCCTTCTGTACCCCACGTCACTCAGCCACTTTGCACTCACAAGCTCAATGTGCAAAGAGGAACTTGAAATTAGGACAGCAAAGAGAACACAAGATATAATAAAGAAAAATTAAGTTATTTTCCATGTACATTAAGTGTAAAAAGGATAACTAAGAAAAGAGTAGGGCCCATTAAGGACCACAATGGTCATTTGTGCATGGAGTCAGAGGAAGTAGGTAGGGTTCTAAAATAATACATTGAGCCAGTGTTCACTATTGAAGGGGGGCATTGTGGGTATAGAAATCAGGGGGAAGCAGAGACAAATCAAGTAGTATGGTTTTGTTAAGGGAAGGTCATGTTTGACCAATGTGATTGAACTTTTTGAAGAGGTAACCAGGTGCGTAGGTGACAGCAATGCATTTGACAGTCTATTCAGACTTCAGCAAAGCTTCCAGAAAGCTGGCAAATGACAGACTGATAGCAAAGGTGACAGCCCACGCGATCCAGTGAAACATGGCCAATTGGTTCCAATCTAATGGGCAAGTGGATGTTACAAAAATTAGTCAGGTGGTAAATAGTGAGAATAGCCTTAGATTATGGAAAGATATAGACAGGCTTGTCAAATGGATTGATCAGTGGCATATGGAATTCAATCTGGAAAGCTAGTGGTGCAATTGAGCAAGACAAAGCATAGGAATTCATAATAAACAGGAGAACCCTCGGAAGCATCAAGGAAGCACTAAGGGTCAGGGGAATCTTTGCATGCAGGTGCACTGGTTCCTTAAGGTAGCGGGACAGGTGGATAGAATAGTTAAAGTGAAATATGGGATACTTGCCTTTATTAGAAGGGGTGTAGAGTTTAAGAGCAAAGAAATGATGCTGGATTTGTATAAAGCATTGGTTAGACCACAGCCAGTATTCATTACGTGCAGTTCTAGAATCCACGTTATTTGATTAATATGATTGCACTCAAGGAGGTGCGGAAGAGATTTTTCAGGATGTTGCCTGCATTGGAGTGTTTCAGTTAAGAAGAGAGATTCGACAGATTGGGGGCGTTTTCACTGCAGCAGAGAAGACCAAAAAAGGAGATGATTAAGATGTATAACCTTAGGAAAGGCATGGACAGGAAGGAACTTTACGCTTTGGTGGAGGGATCAACGACAAGTGAGCATATACACACACAAGAGAAAGGGTTGGAGATTTAGAAAGAATAGAGTCATGTAGCACGGAAACAGACCCTTTAGGCCAACTCATCCATGCAATCAGATTTCCCAAATGGAACTAGTCCCATTTGCCTGCATTTGGGCCACATCCACCTAAACCTTTCCCATCCATGTATGTGAGCAAATGTCTCTTAAATGTGGTCACTTGTACTTGTCTCTACCACTTCCTCTGGACCACCTTGTTGGAACAACCTTGTTCCATACATGTATCACCTTCTGTGCAAAAATGTTGCCCCTCAGGTTCCTTTTAAATCTTTCCTCCTCATCTTACACCTATGCCCTTCAGTTTCGGATTCCCCTACCCTGGGGAAAAGACTTGGGCTATTCACCTTATCTATACCCCTCATGATTTTATAAACCTCTATAAAGATCACCCCTCAGCTTCCTACGCCCAAGTGAACCAAGTCCCAGCCTATGCAACCACTCCATAAAACTCAAACCCTCCAGTCTCTAATATCCTTCTGAATCATTTTTGCACCCTTTCCGGTTTAATAACACCCAACAGCAGTGCAACCAGAATTGCATGCAGTGCTCCAAATGTGGCCTTTCCAATGTCCTGTATAGTCGTAACATGACATCCCAACTCCTGTACTCAACGCTCTGAAAGGTGAAGGCAAGTGTGCCAAACACCTTCTTTGGCTACGTATGACACAATCTTTAAGAAACTATGCACCTGCGCCCCTAGATCTGTTTGACAACACTCGCCAGAGTCCCATTAACTGTGTAAGTCCTGGCCCTTATTTGGCGTACTAGAATGCAATACCTCGCATTTATCCAAATTAAATTCCACCTGCTACTCCTTCGTCCAATGGCCCAACTGATCAAGATCCTTTTTATTCCCAGATAACCTTCTTCACTGTCTACTGTACCACAAAATTTGGTGTCATCCACAAACTTACTAACTATGCTCCCTATATTCTCATTCGAATCATTCATACAAACCACAGCAGACCAATACCTGTGTAGCACCACTGTCACAGGCCTCCAGTCTGACAAACGACCCTCCACCACCCCACTTTGGCTCCTCTCCAAGTGTGTCAACCAGCCTACCATGTGGAACATTGTCAAAGGTATTGCTTTGCTAAAGTCCATATAGACAATGTCTATCATTCTGCCCTCATCTATCTAATTGATTACACTACAGAAAGACCAAGTTTGAGAGACATGATTTTTTTTTAAGCACAAAGCAATGCTGACTATCCCTAAACAGTCCTTGCACATCCAAATGCACGTTAATCCTGTATCTCAGGAGACCCTCCAACAATTCACCCACCACTGACATCAGACTCACAGGTCTATTCCCAGGCTTTTGTTTTCGAAAAAGAAACAGGACGTAAGTCAGTATCTCCCCAGGAACACATTGATAAAAAGAACCACGGTGTATGGGCGCACAAAGGTCCTGAAAAAAATAAATCAGAGTCATGATTACTGTCCATTCTCTAGTGGATATTGTCATCACTGACAGAAACGTAGAAATATTGAAAACAGAAGGTAGAGCATGCCATTGCAGCTTCTCCAGTCTCAGAATCCCCTCTAACAACTAAACCACCAGTGGGATTAGGCTCAATCTGTCGTTCCCTGACTTTTCCTCGCAGCTGTCCTTAAATAATGGCACAACATTAGCCACCCTCTAGACTTCTGGCACCCCACCCCTAACCATTGATGAAAGATATCTCTGCTAGGGGCCCTGTAATTTCTTCCCAGCTTCCCACAATGTCCTTGGATACACTTAATCAGGTCTTAGGAGTTTATCAACTTTTGGGCATTTTAAGGCGTCTAGCACATCCTCCTCTGTGAGGTGTATTCTTTGCAAGATATTTATTTATTTATTTATTTCCTGAGATCCCAAGCTTCTATTCTTTCCCCACAGTAAAATACAGAAAGTATTCATTAGGATCTCATCCATCTCCTGTGGTTCCATACACAGATGGCTTCGTTAATCTATAGATCATAAGACATAGGAGCAGAAGTTACACCATTCAGCCAATCGAGTCTGCTCTGCCATTCAATCATGACTGATAAGTTTCTCAACCCCATTCTCAGCTTTCTCCCCATAACCCTTAACCCCCTTGATGATCAAGAACCTATCTATCTCAGTCTTAAGTATACCCAATAATCTGACCTCCACAACGTTCTGTGGGAGTGAATTCCACAGATTCTCCACTCTGTGGCTAAAGAAGTTTCTCCCTATCTCTGTTCTAAAAGGTCTTCTCTTAACTCTAAGGCTGTGCCCTCAGGTCCTAATCTCTCTTGCCAATGGAAATATCTTCCCAACATCCACTCTGCCCAGACCATTTAGTATTCCGTAAATTTCAATTAGATCCCCCCCTCATCCTTCTAAACTCCTTTCAGCATAGATCCAGAGTCCTCAAACATTCCTCATATTAAGCTTTTCATTCCTGGGACTGTTCTCATGAACCTCCTCTGAACCCGCTCCTTTCATTTCCCTCCCCTATATCTTTCCTGAGACATAGGGCCAAAAACTGCATACAACACTCCAAATGAGGCCTGACCAAAGCCTTATAGAGCCTCAGAAGTACATCCCTACTTTTATATTCAAGTCCACTCAAAATAACTTCCCAGTCTTGCTCTTTATACCAACAGGAACATGCTGTCCTTGAAGTCTTGTTATTCCACTTTTGAAAGCTTCCCATTCGACAGACATCCCTTAACCTGCAAACAGCACCCCCAATCAACTTTTGAAAATTCCTAATACCATCAAAATTGGTCTAGTCCCAATTTAGAAGGGTGGCATAGCTGCTCAGTGGTTAGCACTGCTGCCTCACAGCCCCAGGGACCCAGATTCAATTCCACCCTCGGGTGACTGTGTGTGTAGCCTGCACGTTCTCACCGTGTCAGTGTAGGTTTCCTCCAGGTATTCCAGTTTCCACCCCCAGTCCAAAGATGTGCAGGTTAGGTAGACTGGCCGTGCTAAATTGCCCATAGAGTTCAGGGATGTGTAGCTTAGGTGAGTTATAAAGGGATGAGTCTGGGTGGGATGCTGCAAGGGTCGGTGTGGACTTGTTGGGCCAAAGGGCCTGTTCCACACAGTAGGGATTCTATGTCTATGTCTAAACTTGTGGGCCAGGCCTATCCTTTTCCAAACTATTTTAAAACCAATAGATTAACGGTCACTGGTCCCAAAGTGCTCCGTCACTAACACCTCAGTCACTTTCCATGCCTATTTCCCAAGGGGAGTCAAGTTTTGCCCCTTGGGAGGAAACTTTTTTTCATCCAAGGGTTGGTTGGAATCTGGAATTCATTGCCTGTTAGGGTGGTAGAAGCAGAAAGCCTCAATGTTGAAGTATTTAGATGTGCACTTGCAACTCAGGCATACAAGGCTATGGAAAAAGTGCTGGTAAATGAGATTAGAATAGTTGGGAGCTCCTTTTTGACTGGCACAGACTTGACAGGCTGATGGGCCATTTTCTGTGCAGGAGACTTTATGACTGTAAACTTTACAGGAAATCTAACACCATTCAAGCCGCCCAATACCAAGTTGCCTGCATTGGAGAACCAGCACTACACACTTTCTCCAATATACACTCCCTTAAAACGATCAGTGACAGCAACGTGCACAAGATGCACTGAATAAGTCACCAAAACTTCCTCACATCCACATTCCAATAGCCATTTTACTTTAATATATATTCATGACATGTACATGCACAGCCCTAAATCTCTGAACTCCAGTTCTCAACTTTTCAACATTTAAATATTTGGACCTACCATTTCCTTTGGTCCAACATGGAGGGCGCCTCACTTGCTTCAGTTGAAATTCATTCACCCTCAATCTAGCAAATATCTCTATCTTTATGCTCTCATCTACATTCCACTACACTGCCCATCACTCAGTCATCAGTAAACTGCGATACGTATTATCTGAATCATTAGTAAACAATTAATAAATGAAAGCTCAGCACAAAACCTTACACAGTTTCCATTAGTTAATTCTGCACAATTTCAGTACAGACCCATCAATGTTATCTGCCTTTTACCAGCTAAGTAATATCCTAACCAATTTGTCTTTAGTTCAATGAGTTTTCATTGTAACCAAGTCTCATGCATAACCTTATTGATGCCTTCCAGAAGTCCAAATAAACCAAACCTAATTATATTCCGTGGCTGCCACTTTAATAGCTTCTTCAAAAAATTCAGATAGTTATACATGACCTACCTTCCACACGTCAAAATTTCTTGAGCTCAAATATATCTAATGGCCAAGTTAGAGTGCTTACTTAAAGATTTCAATAACTTCATAAAAAAAGAGATTTTAGACTAAAATTTACACACTTGCTGGCTTTGCTCACTCAGCTATCTTAAATTACAGAGTTACATTTGGTTTTTTTATAGACGTAACGTTGGGTCCAGATGGCAGCAGTGAAGGGCGCTACAACTGGAGCTCCTTCATTCCTCCTGTTTATTTCCCATTTTCTTGTCTTTTCTCCCATCTTTTTCATGTTTTCCCCTGATGTAGAGAAGGCCTCCAGCCTGAGCAGAGTGGGAATGGCCAGCGGGGTGGATGCCAAGGCAGAGGGGAGCCAATCTGTTGATCTACTGCAGCCCTTTATAGAAAGGCTGTAATGCTTACTTTTTTCACTTAACTTTTTATTTTTTCTAATTTATACTGTGAACAACTAAGTAATATAAAACTTTTTTCCCTTTTTCTCTTTATTTTCTAAGTTCTGTATCTAGATACTTTGTACCAAAGATGGTACCATGTGGGGCATCATCGTAAAATTTTCACTACGCTGCTGTACTCGAGTACATGTGACAAATAAAAGGTTATTCTCTTCTATATGGATCATTTTCAAACTAACTACTGGATCATTGCTAGGGCCTCAATTAAATGTAGCCACATTTATTGATGATGCAAAGAAACAAATACAATTTTAATCAGAAAGTAACTTGTGAGAAGGATATAAGACCAAGCAAAGGATATAGATAAGTTGAGAGAGTGGGCAAAAATGTGATAGATGCAATAGAAGTATGAAAATGAGAGGCTATCCACTTTCAAATGAGAAAAGCAGAATTTTCAGTTAAATAAGAACAGACTGCAGAATGCTGCAGTTTAGAGGAACATATGACCTTGTACAGGAATCACAGCTAGCTGGCAGGCAAAGGAAACAATATAGAAGGCAAATAGAATGCTGGCCTTTAGATCAAGTGGGGAGTATAAAAGTAGACATGTCTTTCTAAAATATGACATTGGTGAGATTACATTTAGAGTAATGAGTACAATTTTGGTCTCTTCACTTAAAGGAGAATATAATTAGATTTGAAACATTTCAGAGGAATGCTGATTCCTGGTATAAAGGGGTTGAGCATATTCTATTGAGTTTACACTCATTAGAATTAGAAAAATGAGAAACAACCACACAAACTCTTAAGACTTTGCAGAAGCTTTAGAGGTGATGAGAGGATGTTTCCCCTTGTGGGGAAATCTAGAACTAGACAGTTTCACATTTAAGACAAAGATGAGGAGGAACTACTCCTCTGATGCACTTGGTCTTTAGAGCTCTCTTCCCCAGAGAGTTGTGGGGGCTGAGGCATTTGGATATATCCAAGATAAATTGGATAGATTTTTGATCAACAAGGGAGTCAAGGGTTGTAGTGCACTGGCAGAAAAGTAGAGTTAATGTCACAGTCAAACTAGCATGTCCTTACTGAAGACCAGAGCGAGCTCGAGACAAACAATCTGCTGCAGGCTTTTGATCGTCCATAGAATGGGATGAGGCTTATGCAGAATAAAAACATTGATAAAGAACAGCTGGGCCAAATGTTTGATTTTCAAATTCCACGTTAAAATGTTAAAGTCCATCTCACGGTTCCACACTTACCACAACTGACTTCATCACTACTGTCACTGCAGTCAGGAAAGTTGTCACAAGCTGACTGAAGCTCTATGCACTGGCCTGAACCACATAGGAAGTCCAACTCCCCACAACTTTCAGGTTGCAGTGCTCTCTTTTCACAAAGGTCACCAGATTCATCAGCGCCTGACGTACAGTCCTGGTGATTGTCACAGAGCTGGTATCTAGAGATACAGACAGTGGAGTTGCTGCAAAGAAACTCATGAGGTCCACATCCTGATACAGAACAGTTTTGCTCATCACTCTGATCATTGCAGTCATCACTTCCATTACACAGCACCTCTGCAGAAACACAGCGTCCGTTCAGACAGAGGAATTCATTCTCGCTACATCGCACATCACCTGCAAACAATCACAGGGAGAAGTCAAATTCACAAACTATCACAGCAATATAACCAAGTAGATCATCATACATTGCTCAGGAAATCAGCTGCCTTCCTACCTTCCTTTCAGATCAATGTCCACGCTGTGAAGCAATCACTCATTTTACTCTCCTCTCTTCCACTCCCCCCTCTTCCCCCCCCCATTGTTACTTTATCTGTATCCTTTCTCACCCACATCTCACCTCCTTTTAGCCCACCGTGCACCACACACACACAGTAACCCCTCTTCCATTAACTGCCTATTCCTTGTTCTCTCATCCCAAATGCAAGATGCATGATTGGGAAACTTTCAGAAAACAAAAATTGGCTCAGTCGTTGACAGTCAAGAAGATGGTTGTCAACTACAGATGATATGAATGGTCAGTCATGGGCAGAATAGTGGGAAATAAAAGTTAATCCAAAAAAAACCAGAACGTTATTAAAAAGGAATAGACAGTACTTGTCTACAGGTCCTTGAAAGTAGGACAGGTAAGTAACGTGGTAAAAAAGGACAACTCTGGTCCCATCACGGAAAGGACATAATTCTTCTAGAACAATGTACAGAGGAGAGTTAGAAGAATGCTACCAGGGCTTGAAAATTGCAGGTGTGAAGAAAGATTGGATAGACTGGGACAGTAGGAACTGCAGATGCTGGAGAATCTGAGACAACAAGGCATAGAGTTTGGCCAAGCAGCAGAGGAGCAGGAAAGCTGACATTTCAGGCCTAGACCTTCTTCTGAAGCAGCTTTCCTGCTCCTCTGATGCTGCTTGGCCTGCTGTGTTCATATCTAGCTCTACACCTTGTTATCTTGGATAGACTGGGGTTGTTTTCTTCAAACAGAGGAGGCCAAGTCTAATTTAATTGAGGTGTGCAAGATAATAAGCAGCTGGGATCAAATAAAAAGAGGGCATAAGTTTAGGGTGAAGGGCAGGAGGTTTAGAGGGGATTTGAGGAAAATTGTTTTCATCCAGAGGGTGGTGGGAATCTGGCTTGGGAGGGTAACAGAGGTGAGAAATCTCACAATGTTTCATAAGTTAATTGATGAGAGCTTCATAACATTCAAGGCTATGGGCCATGTGCTGGAAAGTGGGATCAGTGTAGTTAGTCAATGCATACTCAGTGGGGCTGTTTGACTCAAGTGTAGAGGGAAGATTTGATTGCCTCATGGCAAGCTCAGTTACTAGGTGATCAGATTTAATAAAATGATTTGATAGGAGAAAAACATTTTTATCCGGAGGGTGGTGCGTCTGGAATTTACTGCCCAGAGTGGTTGCGATGGAAATTCTCATCTAACTTAAGAAGAACCTGGATCTGCACGTAACCTACATCGCAACACATCAGGTGGGGCTAGAATGGTTGTCCAGTTTATTCAGCTGGTGCAGGTCTAATGGGCTGAATGGCCCCTTTCAGTGGCGTAACTTTTCTATGACTCTACCACAAAGCAGTTCACTCATAAAACCTACTTCTTCCTTTCCTTTGCCCATGTGCAACACCTGCAAAATATCCTTTAGAGAAGGAAACTGCCATCCTTATCTCAGGTAAGGAAGTGTAGAGCTGATGAACACAGCACGCCAAGCATCAGAGGAGCAGGAAAGCTGACGTTTTGGGCCTAGACCCCACTTCAGAAACGGGGGAGGGGAAGGGGGTTCTGAAATAAATAAGGAGAGATGGGGAGGTGGATATAAGATGGATAACCCCCAACCACATCCCAAAACCAGCCCAGCTTGTCCCCGCCTCCCACCTATCCCCTCCTCCCACCCCAAGACCTACCCCAGCTCCTACCTACTAACTTCAACCCACCCCCTTGACCCATCCGTTCTCCCTGGACTGACCTATCCCCTCCCTAACTCCCCACCTACACTCACCTTTACTGGCTCCATCCCACTTTTTTGACCTGTGTCTCCTCTCCACCTATCTTCTCCTTTATCCATCTTCTATCTGCTATCTGCTTTCCCCCCCCCCCCCCTCCCTATTTATTTCAGAACCCCCTTTCCCTCCACAATTTCTGAAAGGTCTAGGCCCAAAATGTCAGATTTCCTGTTCGGCCAGCTGTCTTCATCCAGTTCTACACCTTGTCCAGATTATCCAACATTTGCAGTCCCTACTAACTCTGCCATCCTTATCTGGTCTACATGTGACTCCATACCCACAGCAATGTGGTTGACTCTCAACTGCCATCTGGGCAAATAGGGATGGGCAATAAATGCTGCCTGGCCAGTGACACCCTCACCATGTTAATGAGCAAAAGGACATCCTCAACACACACACTCCCTATTTCATTAATCCTCATTTAAACTGAGCAGTCTTCACATACTCCTCTACCACCAGAAAGACAACTTCCTTCACTCATGTCCCTCAGCAGTACCTTCAAAATCTGTCACTGATGACCTTATTTGTTACTACTGGACTCCTACATCCTACCACCTTCACCTCTGAAGCCCCCTGCCACCAACTCTAACATAATCCTCCCTGCTGCAAAGCCTTTTCTTACTGAAGAAAACCCTTCCTGCAGCAGATGTCATTCCTCTCTCCACTGCCTGCCATCCCACCACTACACACAATCCCTCCACCACAACACCTGACCTTCCAGTTTCCTAACTACATACTCCCTTCCATCCCCCATGTTATTCCCCCCCAAACCTGCCTCTACACCCTTCACTATACCACACATACCTGTCCCCCTGCCACCGCTACAATTCCCGAGACACTTACACCCACATCTACCCATTTCTTCACACCTCCATGCAGCTCCCAGCCTCAAGAATTTCAACTTCTACTATCCCTCCCAAGAATCAATGCCAGTCTCTCCACAGAGCAGGGCTGGTCCATGCATAGAGCTAGGACTGCTCTTCCAGTGTGAGGGCCCCTACCAAATAGGCAAAGCTCCCAGCGCAGAGCTGGGGCTGGTCCTGCAGTATCAGTAAAGGTTCCAGTAGAGAGAGGAACTACACAGAGTGGGCAAAGGTCGCTGAACAGAGCCAGCACCCCCCTGCCCAGCCCTGACCTTCCCCCGCTCTCTCCCACACTGAGCCGCGGTGCAGTGCACATGGGGCGATGTGACTGACAGCAGCTGCATTCAGTCAGGGAGCTGTCTCCATGGTTACGGACCTGTAGACAGCCAATAGAAGGAGCAGGCCGGCAATGCACGGACTGTTTTGGAGAACTCACCGTGTCGGGGTTGAGGGAAAGCGGCGGTGAGTCCGAACTGGAAGCTGAGGATGAAAGTAACGACAAAACCCACCCGCAGGCACAGGCCATACCGGCTAGACATTTCTCCTCGTGCCCTCCACCGGCTGCTGCGCACTAACGTCATCACGCTGGCGGCGAAGCCAGCGAACTGGCTTCAATCAGACAGCGCGCGCCGAAGAGACAGCTGGTCAACAATTTGGCCACACCCCCCCAACCCCAACGATCCACAGACCCCACCCCTCCCCACGCCCCCAACCCCAACGACCCAGAGACCCCACTCCCAACCGCCCCTCCCCAACCCCCAACCCCAATAACCCACAGACCCCACTCCCAACCGCCCCTCCCCACCCCCCAACCCCAATAACCCACAGACCCCACTCCCAACCGCCCCTCCCCACCCCCCAACCCCAATAACCCACAGACCCCACTCCCAACCGCCCCTCCCCACCCCCCAACCCCAATAACCCACAGACCCCACCCCCAAACCCACACCTCCCCACCGCACAACCCCAATAACCCACAGACCCCATCCCCAACCCCAATAACCCACAGACCCCACCCCCAAACCCACACCTCCCAACCCCAACCAGACCCCACCCCCAAACCTACCCCTCCCAACCCCAATAACCCACAGACCCCACCCCAAACCCACACCTCCCCACCCCACAACCCCAATAACCCACAGACCCCACCCCCAAACCCACACCTCCCCACCCCAACCCCAACCAGACCCGACCCCCAAACCTACCCCTTCCAACCCCAATAACCCACAGACCCCACCCCAAACCCACTCTCCCCATAACCCCAACCCCAATAACCCACAGACCCCACCTCCAAACCCACCCATCCCCACCTCCAACCCCAACAACTCACAGACCCCACCCCCATACCCACCCCTCCTCACGCCCCCAACCCCAATGACCTACAGACCCCACTCCCAACCGCCCATCCCCACCCCCAACCCCAACGACTCACAGACCCCACCCCAAACCCACCCCTCCCCACAACCCCAACCCCAACGACCCACAGACCCCACTCCCAACCGCCCCTCCCCATCCCCCAACCCCAACGACCCACAGACCCCGCCCCAAAACCCACCCTCCCCAACCCTAACGACCCACAGTCCCCACCCCCAAACCTACGCCTCCCCACATCCCTACCCCAAATGACCCACAGACCCCACCCCCAACTCCACCCCTCCCCACACCACCAATCCCACACCCCTAACCTCAACGACCCACAGACCCCACCCCCAAACCCACCCCTCCCCACCCCCAACTCCAATGACCCACAGACCCCACCCCCGTACGCACCCCTCCCCACCCCCCCAACCACAACGACCCACAGACCCCACTCCCAACCACCCCACCCCACCCCCCAACCACAACGACCCACAGTCCCCACCCGCAAACCCACCCCTCCCCACCCCCAACCCCAACAACCCACAGACCCCACCCCCAAACCCACCCTCCCCAACCCTAATGACCCACAGACCCCACCCCCAACACCACCCCTCCCCACACCACCAACCCCACACCCACACCCCTAACCTCAACGACCCACAGACCCCACCCCCAAACTCACCCCTCCCCACCCCAACCCCAATGACCCACAGACCCCACCCCAAACCCACCCATCCCCATAACCCTCTCCACACCTCCAACCCCAACGACCAACAGACCCCACTCCCAAGCCCACCCCTCCCCACACCCCTACCCCGAATGACTCACAGACCCCACACCCAAACCCACCCCTCCCCAAACCCACACCCCCAACCTCAATGACCCACAGACCCCACTCCCAACCCACCCCTCCCCACACCCCAACCCCAACCCCAAAGACCCACAGACCCCACCCCCAAACCCAAACCCTCCACACAGCCCACAACCCCACCCACAATCCTCCCCACAACCCCAAAGACCCACAGACCTGACCCCCAACCCCAACCCTCCCACCACCACCACTCACCGCCACACTCCCCAAACCCAATCCTCCGACCACCACCAATGGGGGGAATGGCCCACACCCTCACCCCCAAAACCAACCCTCCCACCACCACCTCTCACCGCCTCATCCCCCCCAAACCCAACCCTCCCACAATCCATATCCCCACCCCCAAACCCAACCGTCCCACCACCACCCCTCACCGCCACACCCGGCCAAACCTCTCCACAGCCCACACCCCAATCCCCAAACCCAACCCTCCCACCACCACCCCTCATTGCCACACTCCCTCAACCCCAACCCTGCCCACAGCCCCCCAACCAAAACCTTCTCTACAGCCCCACCCAACTCTCCCACACCCCACCAAACCTCCCCAACACACACCCCACACCCCCATCCCCCAACCCTTCCACCACCTCACCACACCACCACACACCCCCAACCCCAATCCACCCACCACCTCCTGCCACCGCCACACACCCCACTTCCAACCCCAACCTTCCCATCACCCTCCAACACTCAGGCCCCCAACCCTCCCACCACCGCTTCACATCATGCCAAACCTCCCCCACACCCATTCAACTCTCCCACCACCCCACCACAGCCTGCCACACACCAGAATCCACCAACCCTCCTAGTACCCCTCCAGATGCCGCCACACACCCCACCCCCTCAACCATCAGACCACCCCCCAGTGCCGCCTCACCACTCTCCCTCACCCTGCCACACCACCCACACGCAACCCCATCCCTCCTACCACCACCCCACATCCCACCAAACCTCCTCTGGATCCCCCACACACCCCACCAAACCTCCCCCACAGACCCCCAACCCTCCCACCACTGCCCCACATCGCGCCAAACCTCCCCCACACCCACCCAAGCCTCTCACCAACCCCCTCACCGCCACATCCCCAACCCTCCCACCACCTCTCCACATCCTGCCACACACCACACCCTCCCAACCGCCCGAGCACCCCTCCACACGCTGCCACACACCCCACTCCCCAACCATCAGACTACCCCCCACACCCTCACCCCCCACAACCCTCTTGCCACTCCCTCTCACCCCATCACAACCCCACACCCTGCCAAACAACTCCCACGCACCCCTCCAAACCTTCCCCACACACCCTCATCCTTCCTACCCCCACCAACCTCCACCACACATCTCCAGCCATCCCACAACCCCCCCCAACACACTCCCAACCCTCCCACCAGCCCCATGACACCCCCTCAACACCCCACACCAGCAGCCCTCCCACCACCCCTACACACCCCACCAAACCTCCCCCACACACCCCCAACCTTGCCACCACCCCGCCAAAGCTTCCCCCCCCACAACCCTAACACACCCCCAACCCTCCCACCACCGCCCCACATCACACCAAACCTCCCCCATACACACAAAAACCTCTCACCAATCCCCTCACCGCCACATCCCCCCCACTGCCACATCCACACTCTCCACATTTCCCCTCACCACCATACCCCCCTCACCGCTACATCCCCCCACACCACCCCACTCCTCCCAACATACCACCACCATCACTGCCACATCCCATCCATTGGCTCACCTCCTCACATCTCCCACTCACCGCTAGACCCCCCACATCCTCCCCACCAATGCCATATCCCCTCCACTAGCATACACACCGCCACATGCTCCCATCCCACTGCCACCAGCCCCACATCCCACCCCCCCCCCACTGCCACACTCCCCCACAGTGCCACATGCCACCACCACACACAACCCCACACTGCCATATACATTCACTTCCACCCCACCGCCACACAACCCCCCCCCACTACCACACACCTTCCCACATCACCCCCATTCCCCCCATATTCTGCACACCATTACATCCCCTGCCACACACCCCCACTCATCCAAACACCACCCGCATCCCCCCTCTCACCACCACACTCTCCTATACCTCCAACTCCACAGCATCCCACCACCACACCCCCTCACCCACCATCACACCCCTCCCCGACCACCGCACCCCCTCACTCACCACCACGACACCCCCTTACCTACCCCCACCGCAACAACCACCACATCTCACCAATACACCAATCGCCACACAACCCCCACCGCCACACCCCCTCACCCCCTGCCACATCTCCCTCACACCCACCCCCTCACCTACTGCCACATTCCCCCCTCACAGCAACTGCCACATCCGCCTCACACCCACATGCCACCCCCTCATACTCACTGCCACATCCCCTCCCCTCACGTACACCAACTGCCACACCGCACCCCCCCCCCACAATCCCCTCAGCCTTCCCAATTCATCCACCCAATCCATCCAACACATGCCCCAACAGCCACAACTCCCCACACACCCATCCCCATATGTCCCCCCACACCCCCACTGCCGCATCCACCCCCACACATGTACTGCCACAACCCTCCCCAAACACCCACCACCACACCCTCCGGACACCCACCGCCACATTCCCCCCTCCTCCACTGTCACATCCCCCCTCACCCACTGCCACTTTGCCCCCTCACCACCACATGCCCCCCCGACCCACATCCACTGTCACATCCCACCCCACACAAACCCAACCCCACACAAACATGCCCCAACACCTGAGCCACACACACACACACACACACACACACACTTCCCCCACACACATACATCTCACGCATGCCCTCAACCACCCCTACTCTACCTCACCATACCCCTGCACCTACCCTTATCTTTCATCACACAGTTGCCCCCACATTCACACCCTTCCCCCATTACTGACACAGTCTCCCACACACACTCAGTTCTCTCTCCCCACACTAACCTCATACCTTCCTCACATCCTCACTCACACCCTTCTCCAAATCTAAAACCTTACAGACCCTCAACCTCCTCATCCCTCACCCTCCCCGAAATCCTGAGCCACACTGACCTTCACTGACACTGACCCACAAACACACTGACGCTCCATCCCCTCCCCCTCACTGACCCTCAAACCCCACCTACCCCACACCATTCCCTTGCTGACCCTTCCCCTCCCTCCACACTGAACCTCACCATTGCCTCTACAACATCCCCGTCATAGACCCTTCACTGACCTTCACCCACACACTCGCCCTCACTGACCCTGTGTTCTGTACATAAATGACCCCAAGCTTCCAGCTGCCTGCCTCAACATTTCCAGCTCCCTGCCCAATATTTCTGTCCCAGACCTGTTGCGATGCTCCAGCAATGCACAGTGCAAGCCAGAGGAATAATACCTCATCTTTCACTGAGGTAACTTCCACTTTAGGTAATTTTCAGAGCATAAACACCTCCTTCCGAGTCGATAACGTGCCTGGAGAACCCTAGGTTGCTTTCTGCACAGCCAACCCATTTTCAACTACTGACAATGTGGTCACCCCTACATTGGGGAAATGAAGCAAGGACTGCGTGAAGGCTTCGCAGAACATATACGTTTTGCTCATTAAAAAAAATCCTGAGCTTCCAGTTGCCTGCCACTTTAACATACCACCCTGTTCCCTAGCCAACATCTCTGCCTCGGGCTTACTGTGGTGTTCCAGCGAAGCTCAGTGCGGGCTGGAAGAACAACACCTTATTATCCCTCTGGGGACGCTTCGGCCCTCCGGACTCAATATTGAGTTCAATAATTTTAGGGCCTGAATGTCCCATGTCCTCAACTCCTACTCCCACACACCATACCTTGTGATTACATAGCCTGCCATACACACTACCTACTGTTAGCCACTGCAGTTTCCATTAACAGCAATTCACCCTCTTAGCCAGATCGCGATCAACTCCTCTGTCTGTCCAACCATTCTTCTCTCTCCTTGGGCTCTATCCCCATCTATCCTTTACTCCTAACCCCCTCCCCCGACCCTATCATCAGCATATAAACCAACACTTACCTAGCCACGATAATAAAATGTGAGGCTGGATGAACACAGCAGGCCCAGCAGCATCTCAGGAGCACAAAAGCTGACGTTTCGGGCCTAGACCCTTCATCAGAGACGTTTTTCATCATCTCCTGAGATGCTGCTTGGCCTGCTGTGTTCATCCAGCCTCACATTTTATTATCTTGGATTCTCCAGCATCTGCAGTTCCCATTATCTCTAGGCCCGAAACGTCAGCGTTTGTGTTCCTGAGATGCCGCTTGGCCTGCTGTGTTCATCCAGCCTCACATTTTATTATCTTGGATTCTCCAGCATCTGTAGTTCCCATTATCACTTACCTAGCCACTATCAGTTCTGAGGAAGGATTAGCAGCCCTGAAACGTTAACTCTGATTTCTCTTCACAGATTCTGCCAGACCTGCTGAGCTTTTCCAGAAACTTCTGTTTTTGTTTCTAATTTACAGCATCCACAGTTCTTTTGGTTTTTATCTAACTGCTCACAGTCCCCATTATCACTCATCTAACTTCACTTCCCTGGCTTACTGTCTGCAATCCCTTTTTATTCTCTCTCTGGGCTCTGTCTCCACTTATCTGCTCACTCCTTCCTCCACACTCTGCGTTATCAGCATACATACCACCTTTTCCTCGCTGCTTTCAGTTCTAAAGAAAGATCACCACTTGAAACATTAACTCCTGTTATCTCTCCGCAGGTACTGCCAGGTCTTCAGCAATTTCTGTTTTTGCTTGATTCAGTATCCTCAAAACTTCTTTTTCTAGTTTCTTGGCAAAGCTGGAAGTTATTATACCTTTAAACAAAATGTTGAACAAATTCTGAGTCTGTTGCAGTTATTTTTGATCATAAATACACAAATGGCCACAGCCAATGGCTTAACCACAGAGACACTTATTGATCTGTACTTGTAACACAATCAGTTTGTTTATGTTTCAGAGATAGTAGGAACTGCAGATGCTGGAGAATCTGAGATAACAAGGTGTAGAGCTGGATGAACATAGCAGGCCAAGCAGCATCAGAGGAGCAGGAAGGCTGACGTTTCGGGTCTGGACCATTCTTTCTGAAGAAGGGTTTAGGCCCAAAACATCAGCTTTCCTGCTCCTCTGATGCTGCTTGGTCTGCTGTGTTCATCCAGCTCTACACCTTGTTATCTCAGTTTATAAAAGTGTTTTTAGGTCCGTGTTTCGCACAGTAGAGGGATGTTCTACAAGTCCTAGAAAGGGAGTGGGCCATTTGGTCTCTTGAGATATCCTGCTCTGCAATTCAATGAGATCTTGGCTGATCTGTGCCTTGGGCCCATATTCCATGAAACCCTTGCTCAATAAAAAATTGTCATTCTCAGATTTAAATTTAATAATTGAATTAACATAAAATGCTGTTGGAGAAACTCTTATTTTAGCTGGGCAGTCTATCCTGCCCTTCAGCATCTTTTTTATTATTTCTCCCTCCTGGCTTACTAAATAATAAAATGTGAGGCTGGATGAACACAGCAGGCCAAGCAGCATCTCAGGAGCACAAAAGCTGACGTTTCGGGCCTAGACCCTTCATCAGAGCTGGCTTACTACTAAATACATGGTTTACAGTCATACAGAACAAGGTGTAGAGCTGAATGAACACAGCAGGCCAAGCAGCATCTTAGGAGCACAAAAGCTGATGTTTCGGGCCTAGACCCTTCATCAGAAAAGTCTTGTTCATTAAGTTGGCCTTACATGTTCTTCATATTAACCCGTGCCATCTCCTCACCAGCTGCTTTGTCTCCCACTCCCCTGCCATACTAATTTAAACCAGCCCAACATCCTTACTGACTTCTTAAATTTCAAGAGTTCTCTGTTCTTTTTAACCCATTCTCCTCTCCTTTCAACTTATTTCTTCTTTCCCTTCTGCTCTTTCACTACTATTTCCTATTGTTCACTTGCTTTCTGTGCCTCCCAGACCTCTGGGGATTATCAGAGAAAGGGTTTCCTTGATTAGGTTCAATGTGTAAGTAACTCTGTAGTCAAGTGCCATAATACCAACATTATTCATTCTTGTAGCTCATTGACTTCCAATATGAGACTTTATGTTAACAGGAATACTGTTATTGACCTCTTTCAAAAGGACTAATTGCTGTCCATTCTTGTAAGAGGGCTCTAATCTTAAAAAAATCATACCTATCAATCTAAAGTCACAGATTCTTTCAAATTCACTTTTTGAAATCCGTCTATTTTTAGGAATTTCTGATGGTAGGCTTACGTACTCGTACTTTTCAGATGGTGGTTTTAATCTGTTCATAATGTAGATAGTTTTCTTCTGACAATAAGCTTTGCAAGAACTTCCAACCAGTTCTCCCCTTTAATAGTCAGATCCAAAACTGTCTTGGCTCTTTCGTTCTCCAAGCACCTTTCTGAAATGAAATGAAGTATGACTAGCCTTCAGCTTCATTAAATTGTGGAACTAACTCTGTTTCAGAAAATCAAACTTCTGTTCTGAATCCAAATCAGAATCAGAATTTTTCGTGACAACTGTCTGACTCTCCAATTTCAGTTTTGCCTTCTCCAATTCAAACTGTTGAATGTCTCTGCTGCATTTCTGTTTCCCTCTCCTCTCACTTTTTTTACAGTTTGGAATCTGAGTAATTCATTGTCATTTGCTGGTTACAAGCTTCTTCCTCTATCTTTGGCTCAATATTAGCTGGGATTTTGATTATTTCAGTCCCTCATACTTTCAGTCCTGTAAAGCTACTGGTTTAACTACAGCCTTTATATTAGGTAATTGAAAAGAATTATTTGATATTCCATCTTATTAGCAGTGACAGGTCTGTGATTAAGTTGGACTGTGTTCAATAGAGCTTTGAAGAATGAAGACGGGGCATCTCATAGAAACGTATGAAATTCCAACAGGACGAGACAGGTCAGAGGCAGGTAGGATGTTCCCATATCGGGAGCCCAGAATCAGGCGTCATATGTTAAGGATAAGGAGTAAACCTTCTAGGACTGAGATGAAGAGAAATCTCATTCCCCTGAGAGTAGTGAGCCTGTGGAATTCACTACCACAGAAAGTGGTTGAGGCCAAAACATTATGTGTTTTCAAGAAGGAGGTAGATATTGCTCTTATGGTTAAAGAGATCAAGGGTTATGGGAAGAGTGAGATTAGGATATTGAGCTCAATGTTCAGCCATGTTCATATTGAATGGTGGAGCAGGCTTGAAAAGTCATATGGCCGACTGCTGCTTTTATCTTCTATGTTTGTAAGTTTGTTTAGCTACTGTCTTTTAAATTCCTTCAATTGAAATGATGAAGGGCAGTCAATTTGCATCTGGAAATTTTAGTTACATTTTTAAGTAACACCTCTGACACTTTTCTCAGAATCCACGAACAAAAGTCAACTGACTTTTGGAAACCATTTTTGAGAGCCTATAATGTCCACTGTCCCATGATAACAAGGTGTGGAGCTGGATGAGCAACAGCAGGCCAAGCAGCATCAGAGGAGCACCAAAAGCTGACGTTTCGGGCCTAGGCCCTTCATCAGAAAAGCGGGATGGGGAGAGGGTTCTGAAATAAATAAGGAGAGAGGGGGAGCCTCTGCTTGGTTTCCCCAATGTAGAGGAAGCCACAACGGGTACAGCGGATGCAGTATATCACATTGGCAGATGTTGTTTTTTTCTCTACATTAGGGAAACAAAGCAAAGGCTTGGGGACCGCTTTGCAGAACACCTACGCTCGGAACGCAACAAACAACTGCACCTCCCAGTCGCGGACCATTTCAACTCCACCTCGCATCCCTTAGACAACATGGCCATCCTGGGCCTCCTGCAGTTCCACAATGATGCCACGCGAAGGTTGCAGGAACAGCAACTCATATTCCACTTGGGAACCCTGCAGCCCAATGGGATCAATGTGGATTTCACAAGCTTCAAAATCTCCCCTCCCCCCACTGCATCCCAAAACCAGCCCAGCTCGTCCCCACCTCCATAACCTGTTCTTCCTCTCACCTATCCTCTCCTCCCACCTCAAGCCACAACCTCCATTCCCTACCTCCTAACCTCATCCCGATCCCTTGACCTGTCCGTCCTCCCCGGACTGACCTATCTCCTCCCTACCTCCCCATCTGTACTCACCTCTACAGGCTCCATCCCCTCCCCTTTAACTTGTCTGTCTCCTCTCCACCTATCTTCCCCTCTATCCGTCTTCAATCTGCCTCCCTCTTTCTCCCTATTTATTTCAGAATCCTCTCCCCCTCACCCATTTCTGGTGAAGGGCCTAGGCCTGAAAAGTCAGCTTTCCTGCTCCTAAGATGCTGCTTGGCCTGTTGTGTTCATCCAGCTCCACACTTTGTTGTCTCGGATTCTCCAGCATCTGCAGTTCCCATTATCTCATGTCCACTGGTGGGATGGTGGCTCAGTGGTTAGAACTGCAGCCTCACAGCACCAGGGACCTGGGTTTGATTCCAGCCTTGGGCGACTGTCTGTGTGGAGTTTGCACATTCTCCCCGTGTCTGCATGGATTTCCTCCGGGTACTCCGGTTTTCTCCCACAGTCCAAAGATGTGCAGGCTAGGTGGATCGGCCATGCTAAATTGCCCGTAGTGTTCAGGGGTGTGTGGGTTATAGGGGGGGGGGGGGGGGGGGGGGGGGGGCGTGTCTGGGTGGGACACTTCAAGGCGCAGTGTGGACTTGTTGGGCCAAAGGGCCTGTTTCCACACTGTAGGGAATCTAATCTAATCCACTGTCCCATTTTTTTTAAAAGCATGCAGAGACTACTGTCCAATTTATCTTACTGAGAATGACATGACCACTGCAGTCCCCGTTCATGTTATTAGGAGTGGATCCATCCATTTGCAGGAATTGTCAGAAAATGGTCATTATGAAGTTCCAGGACATTAGGAGGCATGCACTTCGTTTTTTCACGTGCAAGCTTAAACAGTGAATGACGATAGGTTATTCTGGATAAAGCCGATCCAGTTTTGGGTGAATCTGATCTTCTATTGCTTTCTGTTCCAAGGTCATTGGGGATCTCAATAACAAAGTATGGACCTGCATGTCTTCTCCATACTACATTGTCTCTTGTTTGTACAGTGTAAGAAGAGCAGTTCACTGATGATGTCTGGTACTGAATTCTTGCCATTGGTGTAATTCTTCACCAACACATCTTGATCTGTTTTGGAAAATGCTGTCTTTGGCCTTGTTGACTGATTGAGTCACCTGATTTTGTTGTTATTTTGTCAACAAAGTCTTTGTGTCACGGGTGGTTTCAGCAAATCAAAGGCTGTGCGCAATTATACTTTGCCAAGAGCAATGCAGAAGTTTGAGTTAACCAAGTGTGAAGCTGGATGAACACAGCAGGCCAAGCAGCATCTCAGGAGCACAAAAGCTGACGTTTCGGGCCTAGACCCTTCATCAGAGAGGGGGATGGGGAGAGGGTTCTGGAATAAGTAGGGAGAGAGGGGGAGGCGGACTGAAGATGGAGAGAAAAGAAGATAGGTGGAGAGGAGAGTATAGGTGGGGAGTTAGGGAGGGGATAGGTCAGTCCAGGGACGACGGACAGGTCAAGGAGGCGGGATGAGGTTAGTAGGTAGGAAATGGAGGTGCGGCTTGAGGTGGGAGGAAGGGATAGGTGAGAGGAAGAACAGGTTAGGGAGGCGGGGACAAGCTGGGCTGGTTTTGGGATGCAGTGAGGGGAGGGGACGAGCTGGGCTGATTTTGGGATGCAGTGGGGGGAGGGGAGATTTTGAAGCTTGTGAAGTACTTGACCGCGTCTCCCGGAACACACCCCTCACACCCCGCCCCCGCCACCACTGCCCCGTGAGGATCCCCTTCGTTCTCACATACCACCCCACCAACCTCCGGATACAACGCATCATCCTGCGACACTTCCGCCATCTACAATCCGACCCCACCACCCAAGACATTTTTCCATCCCCACCCTTGTCTGCCTTCCAGAGAGACCACTCTTTCCATGATCCCCTTGTCCGCTCCACACTCCCCTCCAACCCCACCACACCCGGCACCTTCCTCTGCAACCGCAGGAAATGCTACACTTGACCCCACACCTCCTCCCTCAACCCCATCCCAGGCCCCAAGATGACTTTCCATATTTAGCAGATGTTCACCTGCACATCTGCCAATGTGGTATACTGTATCCACTGTACCTGGTGTGGCGTCCTCTACATTGGGGAAACCAAGCGGAGGCTTGGGGACCGCTTTGCAGAACACCTCCGTTCGGTTTGCAGTAAACAACTGCACCTCCCATTTGCAAACCATTTTAACTCCCCCTCCCATTCCTCAGACGACATCCTGCAGTGCCACAATGATGCCATCCGAAGGTTGCAGGAACAGCAACTCATATTCCACTTGGGAACCCTGCAGCCCAATGGTATCAATGTGGACTTCACCAGCTTCAAAATCTCTCCTTCCCCCACTGCATCCCAAAATCAGTCAGCTTTTCCCTCCCCCTATTGCATCCCAAAACCAGCCCAGCTTGTCCCCGCCTCCCTAACCTGTTCTTCGTCTCACCCATCCCTTCCTCCCACCTCAAGCCACACCTCCATTTCCTACCTACTAACCTCATCCCACCTCGTTGACCTGTCCGTCTTCCCTGGACTGACCTATCCCCTCCCTACCTCCCCACCCATACTCTCCTCTCCACCCATCTTCTTTTCTCTCCATCTTCAGTCCGCCTCCGCCCTCTCCCTATTTATTCCAGAACCCTCTCCCCATCCCCCTCTCTGATGAAGGGTGTAGGCCCGAAACGTCAGCTTTTGTGCTCCTGAGATGCTGCTTGGCCTGCTGTGTTCATCCAGCTCCACACTTTGTTATCTTAGATTCTCCAGCATCTCCAGTTCCCATTATCTCAGAAGTTTGAGTTGTTGAGTGGGTTGTATTCTGGCATGTTAACAAAAATTGACTCCGTTTTTTGGATTGTGATCCTTGTTCTCAAGTTACCTTCAAGTAATGTTTTATTCCCTGGACAAAACATTCTGCTAAACTATTTATGGTGGGATGATAAGGAGCTGATCAGCTATGTTGAATTCTATTCTACTTTACATAATCCGTAAACCCTTGTGACATAAACTGTTCGCCATTACCACTAAGAGGTTGGTCCAGATAACAAAACCTCTCAAAGATCTCCCCTAGTCTTTCAGTGGTTTTTTCCAAAGATGTTGTCTTCATGATGGTACCTTCAGGCCATTTAGTACGTTTGTCAACCACTGTGAAAAAGTTTGGTGTAGCCAATAGGGATACTTTCCCATGGCCTTTCTGGCTATTCTCATAGATCTAATGGTGTTATGGTGGTAATACAGGTAGGTTGCAAACTCTTATGATGGAATGATGACCCTCACTCCCCTCAGGAGACATCTTGCTTTGTATGGATAGTTCTAGTATCCCTGTGACATATGACTTCAGCTTTGGGGTGTTCCCGTGATCTTGTTTGGAAGTGCCAAGACCATCACTATTGATAGTAGTGGATTGTTTCTAGTCTACATCTTAACTTGTTCTAATTGTTCTATGATAACAAGGTGTGAAGCTGGATGAACACAGCAGGCCAAGCAACATCAGAGGAGCAGGAAAGCTGACATTTTGGGCCTACACCTTTCTTCAGAAATGAGGGACGGGAAGGGGGTTCTGAAATAAATAGGGAGGGGGAGGAGGCAGATCGAAGATGGATAGAGGGGAGGAGAGGAGACAGACGGGTCAAAGAGGCGGGAATGGAGCCAGTAAAGGTGAGCATAGGTGGGGAGTTAGGGAGGGGACAGGTCAGTCCAGGTAGGATGGACAGGTCAAGGGGACAGGATGAGGTTAGTAGGTAGGAGATGGGGGTGGAGCTTGAGGTGGGACGAGGGGATAGCTGGGAGGAAGGACAGGTTAGGGAGGCGGGGACATGCTGGGCTTGTTTTGGGATGTGGTTGCGGGGAGGGGAGATTTTGAAGCCTGTGAAGTCCACATTGATACCATTGGGCTTCAGGGTTCCCAAGTGGAATATGGAGTGCTGTTCCTGCAACCTTTGGGTGGCATTGTTGAGGCACTGCAGGAGGCCCAGGATGGACATGTCATCTAAGGAATGGAAGGGGGAGTTGAAATGCTTCACGACTGGGATGTGCAGTTGTTTAGTCCGAACCGAGCGTAGGTGTTCCGCAAAGCGCTCCCCAAGGTTTCCCCGATGTAAAAGTGGCCACATGGGAACAGCGGATACAGTATACCACAATAGCAGATTTGGTGAAAATGGTTCTGTTTGATTCCTACTTATGTTTTAGAACCCATCCTCTCTTGCTGTACCAGACTCTTCAGTACATTAGTAATTTTTAGTACATAATACTTGGGAATGCAGGGATGACTATATCTGCTTCAATTTTATAAGCTTATATAAAATAATGGAATTTCTCTGTGTAGCAGTTCCAGCTTTCTTATTTTCATCATATGGTCCCTTGGTGACAAAATTTCCCACCATTTTTAGAATTTTTCAAAATGTGAAGGGCTGCAAAACACAATGTACCACAAAACCTTAGCATTAACTTGTATCTTTCTGTTTAAAACATCCCTGAGGCTATTCCCCAAGCTCAAAACCCCTTCATGCTGGAATACCTGGCAAGCTTTTTCTGCACTACTGATTTTTTTTTTCTTCTTTTTATCAAAGTCCCTCCAAAATCTGCCATGAGGACAATTTTGTTTTTTTTTTGATGAATCAATCAATTGATATACTAGACCTCAAAGCAGTTCTTATCCTCGTTGCTAGTTTTCTTCTTGTGTAACGTTTCAAAAAGGACCAGGAGGCTGAAGTGTTTAACAACTGCTGGAGTTTTATTAAGGAGTTGTTCACTCCACACGCAGCAGAGTGTAAGCTATTCACCACTCAATATGGTCAATTACATCATCATCAGACTCTTAAAGTGGCAAATTGTCATACCTACCAAATACATAGCATACAGATGACAACTTCAAAGTTTGCAGATGACATGAAATTTGAAGAATTGTAAACTGTGAGAAACAGGACAATATAGAACTCAAAAGGACATTGACAAGTTGGTGGAGTGGGTGGAGAGGTGGCAAATAAGGTTCAATACAGAAAATTATGAGGTAATGCATCGGAAGATAATTTAAATCAGGGGATACAATTCTAAAATGGTGCAGGAGTAGAGGACCTCGGTGTATTTGTGCACAGATCATTGAAGATAACATGTTGCAGAGACCAATTAATAAACCATACTGTATCATAGACTTTATTAATAGGTGCAATGAGTAAGAGGTTGATTTTGAATTTGTATAAAACGCTTGTTAAACATCACCTGGAGTATTGTGTACAGTTGTGGTCATCACACTATAGGAAAAATGTGAATGCATTGGGAGAGTACAGAAGCAATTTACAAAAATGGTCCCATCTCTAGGAGTGCAAGATTCCTCCCATTATTGTCACTGTGACTGGTTTACAAAGGGCATATGTTTCTCCTGAGTACACACTTTTTCTGAATATAATTGTAAACATCTTAGTGCTGATTTTTATATCCCTGGCAAATTTTTGCTCACACTCTTCTTTGTAGCTCCCCCTATCTGTTCTGTCACCCTTGCTTGTTCTTTTCCTATCGGCACTATTTAATAAGCAGAGGGTGCCAGAAAGACAAGTCTGAAACGTAAAACAGCTCTACCTCACAAACCAGGATTAAACGTAGCTCCAATTACCTTAAAATCACTGAAAATGTGCAGTAGGAAGAATTATGAGGCTCATTGATACATTATGTTGGTGAGACCTTGACACAATCAAAGGGCTATAGTCCTTACTTCAGACAAACTACTTGCAATTGTCAGTACACATTCTGGTTGCCCTATTATAGGAAAGATATTTACTAAATTGGAGAAGGTGCTGAAAGACTTACAAGGCTATTACCAGGTCTGGACGATTTTGAGTTATAAGGAGATGCCGTATGGGCTGGGACTTTATTCGCTGGAGTGTAGTGTCCAAGATCGAGGGGTGACCTGATAGAGATTTATAAAATCATGAGGAACATTGAGAAGGTGAATAGCAGGGTAGGGGATTTTAAGGTGAGAAGAGAGAGATTTAAGAGGGACCTGAAGGGCAACTTTTGCACACGGAGGATGGTTCATGTGTGGAAGGAGCTTTCAGTGGAAGTGGTAGATGCAGGTACAGCTACAGCATTTAAGAGACATTTGGACAGGCACACGAATAGGAAAGATTTAGAGGGAGATGGGCCAAATACAAGCAAGTGGAACTAGTTTAGTTTGGGAAACTGGTCAGCATGGACAAGTTGGACTGAAGGGTCTGTTTCCATGCTGTTGACTCTATGACTCTAAGGGGATGACCAGTGAGCATCTTTTACTGAGGACTGTAGCTAAGCGAAACATTCATACAAACTTCTGTTAGCTCGAAAACTCTGAACCAAAGCTTTTTGATCTTCAAACATTAACTGCAGGTATGTTTAACCTGGATCACAATTGTTTCCTTGAGCTCCCATATACTGCAGCTTTGACACACCGCCTGTACTGACATTCTTAATGAGTTTTTAATTAATTCTTGTTATATTATTCACCTATCTATGTTGCCTTTTATGTATTACATTAACTTTGCCACCTACTATGTTAAAATTTGAGAATAAAATAGGCTTTAACAAAGTCACAAATACTCACCAAACAGCTAGTTCCTCTTCCCTGTAGTGGAGAAAGAACCAATTCTTGCCAATCTGCTTTGCGCTGACTTCACTTTCGTCAGTCTTTTCAAATTTTGGGGAAATTTATGACTCTCTGTGCGTGATGCTCACCCTCCCTCTCTATCTCACAGTGGTTTATCTGGTGCCTGCTCTCTTACATTGTTTTATCTGTCATTAAGGTATGAGCCTGTACTTAGTCACTCTGTGCGTAATGGAGTCAGTGTTGTGTCTTCAGTCAGTCAGTTATGTTTGAGTTATGTACAGTGACATCAGTAAGCACAGAGCCTGCCTCTTGTGTACATCTGTGATATCGTAGCTGTACAAATAGTGTTTTTAACACACTTCAAGACATTTGTCTCACAGGAATCTGAATTCCTGTAATTTATATTACATGGGTTAACCTATAAAAAACCGGACACACATGAGGTGTCACTTTCACTTTTAAGCCACGAGATGCTAAGTTCAAGAGCTGATCTGTTGGAGGTGAACCCTTCAGATGAGATGTTAAACTGAAGCCACATCTGCCCTCCCAAGGTGGATGTCAAAGATCCCATTTGCATAATTTTGAAATCGAACAGACGAGCCTAGCAACCTGGCTAATTTTTATTCTACCTTACTATATTGAAAACATCATCTGGTCATTATTCCATTACTTGGGAGCTTTCTGTTTATATTACAACAGTGGCCTCGCTTCGTTAATTAATTTGTTACTCATAAAGTACTTTGGGATGTTCAGTGGCGTGAAAAATGCTAGATAAATGCAAATTCTTAAAAATGTTCAGTTTTCATCTTTAAAACTGAAGTATATCAAGTTAGAGAAAATTAGAGACACATAACAGAGGTGTTATAAAATGGATCCCACATTGAAGAGGCCATTTCAATCTTTTCCAATCAAAGTGGGAGGAAATCTTCTAGTGCAGTGAGAAACTTCTTCGCCTGTGACCCAGAAACTCCAGGTTCAATTTCTCACTCTGGGGCTTAATGGTCACAGAAGGTGCAATCATAATGTGACCAAATAAGTTGATATCTAATTGCAAATCCTTCCAACTAATGGCGGATGATAAGAATGGGAACCATTTCTGGTCAGCAATATGAGAGAAAAAGAATTGGAGTCGCTATCATCATCATCCAAATATTCCAGAAAATGAAATGCATATAAAGGTGAATATAGATTTACAACTCGGATTTGAGTGATCACTAACATTTCACTACAGGGCCAGCATTTATTTCCCATCTCAAATTGCCCTTTCAACGTTGATAGTGAGGGGCTATCTTGAATTGTGCAGTTCATCTGGCGTGGGTAAGCCTATTGAGCAGTTAGGAAAGGAGCTCCAGCATTTTGACACAGTGAAGGAATGGTGAAATAGTTCCAAGTCAGGATGGAGTGTGGCACAGAGGAAAGGTTGATGATGTTGTAGGATTTTAGCATTGCATTGCTGTCATTAACGACTCCCTTATCCCATGAATGAATGAAGAAAAAAATGCATACTTTCAGCTTTCCAGGTTGTGTGTCTGCTACTGTCTGCTAATCCATTTTAAAGGAGTTGTCACCTTCTTGATTGGTCCTGTCTATTTGAGCTCTCTTATCTTGGCCTTGAGGCTGCTGGAACTTTCCTCAGCAGAGGTTCAATTGATTTCATTTACTTTGAGATTATATCTCCAATCCAGGTGAAAATAACGTAAAGATAAAAATCTGAAATAGAGACAACTCCAGCTTTCAACTGTAGCAAAGAGAGATGGCACAGTTAGTAAGTTTGCAGATGAGCAAAATTGTAGTGTAACGGACAGCAAAGAAGGTCACCTCAGAGTACAACAGGGCCTTTATTAGATGGGCCAATTGGCTGAGGAGTGGCAGATGGAGTTTAATTTACGTGAGGTGCTGCATTTTGGTAGGGGAAATCAGGGCAGGACTTATACATTTAATGAGGAGTGTTGCTGAACGTAGAGACCTTGGAGTGCAGATTCATTGTTCCTTGGAAGTAGAGTCTCAGGTAGACAGGGAGTGAAGAAGATGTTTGGTATGCTTGGTTTTATAGGCCAGTGCATTGAGTATAGGAGTTGCGATGTCATGCTGTGGCTGTAGATGACATTGGTTAGGCCACTTTTGGATTATTGCATTCAATTCTGGTCTGCATGCTATAGTAAAGATGTTGTGAATTGAAAGGGTTCAGAAAAGATTTACAAAGATATTGCCAGGCTTGCAGGATTTGAGCTGTAGGGAGAGGCTGAATAGATCGGAGCTACTTCCCTGGAATGTTGGAAGCTGAGAGGAGACCTCATAGAAGTTTATAAAATCATGAGTGACATGGATAAAGTGAATAACCAAGGCCTTTTCCCAAAGGTAGGGAAATCCAAAACTAGAGGGCATATATTTAAGGTGAGAGGGGAAAGATTTAAAAGGGACCTAAAGGGCAATGTTTTCACACTGAGGGAGGTGGGTGTATGGAATGAGCTGCCAGAGGAAGTGGTGGAGGCTGGTACAATTACAGCATTTAAAAGGCATCCCGATGGGTGCATGGATAGGAAGGGTTTAGAGGGATATGGGCTAAATGCTGGCAATGGGGCTAGATCAGTTTAGGATATCTAGCCAGCTTGGATGAATTGGACTGAAGGGTCTGTTTCTGTGATGTAAATCTCTATGACTCTATGACTAGATTTCCACAACCCCAGCAGCTTATTCCACTGAAAGCTAAAACTAAATATCCTGGCTCTGTGGGAATTTGACCACGCCCATTCAGGCTACTTTTATTGTTCCAATTTTCAGAAAAGAAACCTTGGTCTCACAAGCAGTTTGCCGGCTTTCCAACGAGTCAGTTCAACACCTCTGTCTTAAAATCACTCTTTTAAAAAAAGGATAAAATAGCCTCTTAAAGCTACCGCATCATCACACAAGCTATGATGTGTCGCAAATCTCTATTGGCATATTGAGGCTTACCATCAAGTTTTAAACTTGCTCTGGCTCAAATGGACAACATTTGCTTACCATCTATGATCTGGAATTCCAAATCTTTGTTCGTGTTGATGTAATGAACTAATCTGTCCTCTCATCATATAGCCTTAACCTTACTTTTAAGGGCAAAAGTTCTGAATCGCCATGTTACATCTCTTCACACAGGTGTGTGAAGATCACATTGTCTTATGATACACCAGTGACTATAGATTTCATAGAATCCCTACAGTGTGGAAACAGGCCCTTTGGCCCAACAAGTCCACACTGACCCTCAGAGCATCCCACCCAGACCTATCCCCCTATAACGCACCTGAACCCACACAGACAGCCACCCAAGGGTGGGATTGAACTTGGGTTCCTGGCACTGTGAGGCACTTTGCTAACCAAGGAGCCACTGTGCTGCCCCTCCTGTTCCTAGTCTGGATTACTAGTCTCTTAATACTATCACTGTACCACTGCATTTCCTGGGGATGAGATCTTACATATTGACCTGACATTTTCCAACTGTAATCCTCACTCCAATAGTCACAAACCATATCTCAGCCATCAACTTGACTGAACCAACCACGGTGTACAGTGATTCATCAGTATCTTAATCCACTATCTCTCTATCTCTTCATTGGCCATCTGTACCTACTTGTTGTGATGCCTTTCAGCCATACGCTTGTGTACAAAATGATACCACTTTTTACAGTAAGGACACTGCTTTTCCAACATTGGACATGCCTTGTTCCTTTTGCATGGTGTCCTCCATAATATTTACTTCCTGCCCTTTGTGATTGTTCTGCTCTTTTTGTCTGGCAGATCTGTCAGCATGATACAAGATCTGGTTTGTTCTTCCATGAATATGTTCTAACCTCAGAATGTCAACATTTCTGCAGATGTCAATTGTTCTCCTAAGAATAAATTTCTTCTCTCTCAAAAGCCAAAAGTTCTCACTGCATGATCCCCTATGCGTAATACAATTCTGACTTTAATTAGATTGTCTGTAAGCATTGTAATGAACTCTTTTTCATTTTGATCCTTAATTTTGAAATTGCACTGTTCACACATGATGTTCACTTGGGTTCAAAATCAAATCTTTTAAAATTCTTGACAATTTTATTCTACTATTCTGTGAGTTTTAGAGGGTGAATGTATTTTAAATTGTCTCTTTTCAATAGTGTTAAAGGTCTAACAATTTGTAACAATTTCAATTTGCTCAACAAATCTGTTGCTATTTCATAACCTGCCTTTGCAGATGAAAAAATCCATATTTGCTTCATATCCCTTTCATTTCAAAATACTTTAGAAGCGTAAAAATGCAGTTATTTTCTCTTGGTTGTTTGTTATTGTAGTTTGTTTCCTCATTCTTCATTTTCTTTTTATTTTATCTCTGTGTCAGTTCACAGAGATGCACAAAAGTCTGACTCTGTAGCTTTGCTTTCTTCCAGCTCCCCAACTCTCCCCTAAGTCCACTTCTGACAACATATTTTGAGTGTACAACACATTAGTGTGTTCGATATGAGGCCTTTATTGAAGTGACCTGAAGACTATATCAGACCCTGAAGATTTTGTTTGATTGCATTTCAGTCAAAACAACCACTTCACCCAAATGGGAATCCAACTTGATGTTGAAATGAAGTGGAGGGTGAAGACATAGAAGAGATGAGGGTGGAGACTGTTGGAGTCACATTTGGAGTTCAACTGTTTTGTCCATGTTTAGATCAAGGCTGAGTGGCCCTGGCAGATTGCAAACTAAGCATGGTGTGAGAATGCGTGATAATGGGAACTGCAGATGCTGGAGAATCCAAGAATACACAGTGTGGGGCTGGATGAACACAACAGGCCAAGCAGCATCTCAGGAGCACAAAAGCTGACGTTTCGGGCCTAGACCCTTCATCAGAGAGGGGAATGAGGAGAGGGTTCTGGAATAAGTAGGGAGAGAGGGGGAGGCGGACAGAAGATGGAGAGAAAAGAAGATGGGTGGAGAGGGGAGTATAGGTGGGGAGGTAGGGAGGGGATAGGTCAGTCCAGGGAAGATGGACAGGTCATGGAGGTGGGATGAGGTAGTAGGTCGGAAATGGAGGTGCGGCTTGAGGTGGGAGGAAGGAATGGGTGAGAGGAAGAACAGGTTAGGGAAGCGGAGACAGGCTGGAGTGGTTTTGGGATGCAGTGGGGGGAGGGGAAGAACTGGGCTGGTTTTGGGATGCAGTGGGGGAAGGGGAGATTTTGAAGCTTGTGAAGTCCACATTGATACCATTGGGTTGCAGGGTTCCCAAGCGGAATATGAGTTGCTGTTCCTGCACCCTTCAGGTGGTATCATTGTGGCACTGCAGGAGGCCCATGATGGACGTGTTGTCTGAGGAATGGGAGTGGGAGTTAAAATGGTTCGTGACAGGGAGGTGCAGTTGTTTATTGCGAACCGAACGGAGGTGTTCTGCAAAGCGGTCCCCAAATCTCCACTTGGTTTCCCCAATGTAGAGGAAGCCACACCGGGTACAATGGATACAGTATACCACATTGGCAGATGTGCAGGTGAACATCTGCTAAATGTGGAAAGTCATCTTGGGGCCTGGGATGGGGGTGAGGGAGGAGGTGTAGGGGCAAGTGTAGCCCTTCCTGCGGTTGCAGAGGAAGGTGCCGGGTGTGGTGGGGTTGGAGGGGAGTGTTGAGCGGACAAGGGAGTCATGGAGAGAGTGGTCTCTCTGGAAGGCAGACAAGGGTGGGGATGGAAAAATGTCTTGGGTGGTGCTGTCGGATTGTAGATGTCGGAAGTGTCGGAGGATAATGCATTGTATCCGGAGGTTGGTGGGGTGGTATGTGAGAATGAGGGGGATCCTCATGGGGCGGTTGTGGCGGGGGCGGGGTGTGAGGGATGTGTTGCGGGAAATGTGGGACACACGGTCAAGGGCGTTCTCGAGAGTGCTACTTGTTCCTAACTATTCACTGTGTCAAAAAGTGTTGTCTCACTTCAATCTTGCTTCTTTTGCAGATCACTTTAAATCAATGCTCTCCTAATTGCCTTATGAGCGAAAACTGCTTCTCCCTATTTACTCTATCCAGATCGCTTATGATTTTGAAAATCTAGGTCAGATCTCATCTTCGCTGTCTTCTATCCAAGGAGAACAGTCCCAATTTTCCAATTTATCCTTAAAACTGAAGTTCCTCATCCCAGGAACCATTCTCATAAATCCTTCTACACTCCCCCTAACGTGTTCTCATCTTTTGTATAATGTGGCACCCACAAATGTACATAATGCTGCAGCTGGGGTTTAACAAGTATCTTATGCAAGCTCGACATCACTATCTTGCTCTTGTACCCGATGCCCCTATTAATAAAACCAAAGATACTTACTGTTGTCTCCTCCTATCTTAACACTTTCAATGATCTGTGCACATATACATGGAGGTCACTCTGCTTCTGTACCCCTCTTAGAATTGTAACATCGATTTTATATTGTCTTTCAATGTTCTTCCTATCAAAGTACATCACCTCTCACTTCTCTGCATCAAATCTCATCTGTCACCTACCTGTTCTCTCCAACTTGTCTATGTTCTTCTGGAGTTCTACTGTTTACAGTTCTAATTCATCGCAGTTTTGTGTAATCTGCAAACTTTGAAATTGTCCCCTACACACCAAAACCCAGACCGTTCCAAGGAGGGGTCACCGAACCCAAAATGTTAACTCTGTTTTTTCCTTTACAGATGCTGCCAGACCTGCTGAGCTTTTCAAACCTGCTTTGTTTTTATCCCAGACCATTAATAGATATCAGGAAAAGCAGGAGTCTCAGTCAGTGTTCCCTCTAATTTTCATCCAGGATGTGCAGGCCCTTGAGGCCCATTCTGGAGACTTACGGAACCAGAAGTCAATGCCACGATTGCCATGCCAATGCCAATAGCTTTGTGCAGAACATTGGAGCAGCTGCACACTTATGCAGCCAAGCAGCTTAGGGGGAAGGTTGATCCTAATACCTACCCTGGGGATATTAAATGCTTTCTGAAAGTCCATGCACACCACATCAATAGCATTACCCACATTGAGCCTGTTACACTGACTTCAAAAAAGGCCAGCAAATTAGTTAAACATGATTTCCCCCTTTAAAATTTCATGCTAACTCTTCCTATTCAATCTACCCTTTTTCACAAAACTACTAATTCCATCCCAAATAATTATCAGTCAAAGACTCCCCCCGCTGAAGTTAAACAGACTTGTTTGTAATTGCTGGGCTTATCCTTACAACTTTTCTTGAACAAGCTGTAATATTTGTAATTTTCCAGTCTTCTCGTATTTCCCCAGCCTAAGGAATACTGAAGGCCTGTGTCCAATGCCCCTGCAATTTCTGAAATGGCAAACTGATTTATGGGTGATACGACCGCTACATCCGTTTTTCTCTTGGACGTGGACTTGATTTGAGACGTGATCTTCTCAGTATTCTGAATAACTTATAGAGGGATCTTGAGCAGATGGGGAAGTCAGCTGAGAATTGACAAATGCAATTTAATAAATTTAAGTGTTGAGGCGTTGGTCTATGGAAAGTCAAACCAAGGTAGGACTTATACAATAAATGGTAATGTCCAGAGTAGTGTTGTGGATCAGAGGGAGCTTGGAGTACAATAGTTTATTGAAAGCAGCATCACAGGTGGACAGGATGGTGAAGAAGGCATTTAGCATGCTGGCCTTCATTGGATGAGGCATTGAGTACAGTTGTATAAATCGTTGGTGAGGCTGCACTTGGAGTGTTGTGTACAGTTTTTGTCATCCTGTTATAGGAAAGACATTGTTAAACTGGAAAGTTTGTGCAAAGAAGATTTACAAGGATGTTGCCAGGATTAGTAGACCTGAGTTACAGGGAGAGGTTAGCCAGGATAGGACTTTATTCCTTGTAATGGAGGAAAATGAGGGGTGACATAATTGAGATGGATAAAATCGAAAGGGGCATAGATACGATGAATGCGTATAGTCTTTCTCCCAGGGATGGGGAAATCAAAACTAGGGTGCATAGGTTTAAGGTAAGAAGGGAAAGATTTAAGAAGGACCTGAGGGGCAACTTCTTGATGCAGAGAGCGGTGTGTGTATGAAATGGGCTGCCAGAGAAAGTGGTTGAGGCAGGTACAATAGCAACATTTGGATAGGTACACAGATGGGAAGGGTTTAGAGGGATATGGAGCAAATGTGGGCAATTGGAACTAGCCAAATGGGCACCAGGGTCAGGATGGACCAGTTTGGGCTGAAGGGCCTGTTTCCATGCTGTATTAATCTATGAATCTATGACTCTAACTGAAGCAGAACATTCTTACTTTTATGTTCAATTCCTCTCTTAGTAAAGGATAGCTCCCCATTAGCCTTCTTCATTAAATGCGGTATGCGTACAATACATTTTTGTGACTCATGCACTAAATCAACTAAATCCCTTGGCATCTTTGGAGTTCAACAATTATTGTTTGTGTAAATGATACAGGTAGTTCTGCTATAATGTGTCCTTCTTAAAACATGAATTGATGAATAGTGTAAGCTGTTTGGATAACGTGAACTTTCTTCTATACAGGTATAGTGATCTCCCGATAATGTGATTTTCTATAACACGAGCCCACAGAAGAATGCAACTATCATGTTATAGAAGTGTATAATGTGATAGTTGCTGTACACCTGTGCTCTGCTTTTATGCTTCTATATGTCAGACCTTTGTCTATTCAACTTATCTATATCAGTCTGCATCCTTGTGCATTCTTGAAAGGTCACTAGATCCGAAACATTAATTCTGCTGTCTCTCCACAGATGCCAGATCTGCAGCGTTTTTCCAGAAATTTCTGTTTTTACTTCCTTGATATAGCAGCTTCACAATATACTTTACTATCTATCATTGTGTCAGCTGAAAATTTACCCAGCATGTCTTTGATCTCTTCCCTCAGATGTTGATACAGATTGCAAAACATTGAATGTCCAGCACAGGCCCCTACAGGATCTCAAGTCACATCCTGCCAATTTAAAAAAGTATCTATTTATGCATATTCTCTGTTTTCTGCCTGACAGCCAATCTAAGTTCAATCTTTGATACTTTGAACTCATAATCTGCACAATAACTTTAATGAAGAACATTATCATATGCCATCTGGAAACCCTAGCTTTGTACAATAACAGGTTTTCCACTATCAAAGCACAAGTTATTCCTTCAAATAGTTCTAACACCATTTCATAAAATTATGCTAAATCTTCCTGTTTATCTTGAGTTTTCAAAATGCTTAGTTATGATTCCTTAAAAATCCATTCTCACACCTTCCCACATAAGATGTCAAGATATGCAGGGTGAAAAGGAGCGGAGAGACCCCAGAAGCAGATAGACTGACAGCAGACCTCTGAGAGACTCAGGAGTGGAACTACAAGGTTAAAAGGAGCATTGAGAATAGAATGGTTCCAGAGCAGACAGACAGGCGGCAGAGCTCCTTCAACAATTCAAAGTGTGACATTACAGGAGAGCAAGTAGTTAAGTGCTCGGTTTACTTCTTACACTCATGACTAGATATTGACTTAAGGCCATAAGTGCAACTGAAAGCGTGAAGTGATTCATTTTGGAAGATCAAATTTGAATGCTTGGATTCCTGGCAGTGTAGAGGAACAGAAGGATCTTGGGGTCCACGTCCATTGATCTCTCAAAGTTGCTACCCAAGTTGATTGGATTGTACAGAAGGCGTGTGGTGTGTTGGCTTTCATTGGCAGGGGAATTGAGTTTAAGTGCTGCGAAGCTCTATAAAACTCTGCTTAGACTACACTTGGAATATTCTGTTCAGTTCTGGTCACCTCATTACAGGAAAGATGTGGAAGCTTTAGAGAGGGTGCAGAGGAGATTTACCAGGATGCTGCCTGGACTGGAGAGCAGGCCTTAGGAGGAAAAGTTGAGGGAAGAAGGATGAGAGGTGATTTGATAGAGGTGTACAATATGATGACAGGCAAAGATAGAATGGATAGTCAGAGACTTTTTCCCAGGGCAGAAATGACGGTTACAGGGGTCGTAATTTTAAGCTGAATGGAGGAAGGTATATGGGAGATGTCAGAGATAGGTTCATCACACAGAGAGTGGTGGGCGTGTAGCATGCACTACCAGCAGTAGTAGTGGAGTCAGATATTTTAGAGACTTTTAAGTGACTCTTGGATAGGCACATGGAGGATAGTAAAATGTAGGGCATGCAGGGTAGTTTGATCTTAGTAGGATAATAGATCGGCACAACATCGTGGGCCGAAGGGCCTGTACTGTGCTGTACAATTCTGTGATCTATGATCTATATGTGGCCTACAGTTTCCTGTTTTCTGTCTGTCTCTCTTCTTCAAAAAAGGGGTTATATTTGTGACTTTCCAGTTTCATGGAAACTTTCCAGAGTCTAACGAATTTTGGAAAATTAACACTAGAACATCTACTGCATCATTAGCCACCTCATATAAAACTCTTCAAAGGATTAAATTGGTCAGATGCCAGAGACTTATCAGCCTGCAGTTCTTTTAATTTGGCTAGTACTGTTTCCCTAATAGAAACATAGAAAATAGAAGCAGAAATAGGCCATTCAGCCCTTTAGCCTGCTCTGCCATTTATTATAACAAGGTGTGGAGCTGGAGGAATGCAACAGGCCAGGCAGCATCAGAAGAGCAGGAAGGCTGACGTTTCGGGTCTGGACCCTTCTTCAGAAATGGGGGAGGGGAAGGGTGCTCTGAAATTAATAGAGGGGGTGGCACGGTGATAGAAGGAGGAAGCTCCACACCTTGTTATCTCGGACTCCAGCATCGGCAGTACCTACTATCTCTGCCATTTATTATGATCATGGAGATCATCGAACCTAATAATCTTTTCCTGCTTTTCCCCTAGATCGTTTGATCATGAGCATCCACTCACCTAGGCTGTCCAAGTCACCCTGTATTCTCATAATATCCTCCTCACATTTCACACTGCCACCCAGCTTTGTGTCATCAGCAAATTTGCTAATATTATTTTTAATGCCTTTGTCGATATCATTAATGTATATTGTAAACAGCTGCGATCCCAGCACCAAACCTTGTGGTACCCAACAGGTCACCACCTGCCATTCCAAAAGAGACCCGTTTATTACTACTCTTTGCTTCCTGTCAGCCAGCCAATTTTCAATCCAAGCCAGTCTTTTGCCCCCAGTACCATGTGCCCTAATTTTGCTCACTAATCTCCTATGTGGGACTTTATCAATTAGTCAAGTATGATTTCCCCTTCGTAAATCCAAGCTGACTCTGACCTATCCTGTTACTGCTATCCAAATGAGTCGTAATTTCATCTTTTATAATTGACTCCAGCATCTTTCCTACCACTGACATCAGGCTAACCAGTCTATAATTTCCTGTTTTCTCTCTCCCTCCTTTCTTGAAAAGTGGGACAACATTTGCCACCCTCTAATCCGCAGGAACTGATCCTGAATCTATAGAACATTGGAAAGTAATTACCAATGCACCCACAATTTCTAGAGCCACCTCCTTAAGTACCCTGGGATGCAGACCATCAGGTCCCGGGGACTTATCAGCCTTCAGACCTAACAGTCTATCCAACACCATTTCCTGCCTAATATAAATTCCCTTCAGTTCGTCCATTACCCTCGGTCCTTCAGCCACTACTGCATCTGGGAGATTGCTTGTGTCTTCCCTAGTGAAGACAGATCCAAAGTAACTATTCAACTCTTTTGCCATTTCCTTGTTCCCCATAATAAATTCGCCCGTTTCTGACTTCAAAGGCCCAATTTTAGTCTCAACCATTTTTTTTTCTTTTCACATACCTACAAAAGCTTTTACTGTCCTCCTTTATATTCTTGGCCAGTTTTCCTTCATACCTCAGGTTTTCTCTGCGTATTGCCTTCTTGGTTATCCGCTGTTGCTCTTTAAAAGCTTCCCAGTCCTCCGGCTTCCCGCTCATCTTTGCTATGTTATACTTCTTCTCTTATTTTTATACAGTCCTTAACTTCCCTCGTCAGGCACGGCTGCCCCCGCCTCCCCTTAGGATCTTTCTTCCTCTTTGGTATGAACTGATCCTGCACCTTCTGCATTATATCCAGAAATACCTGCCATTGTTGTTCCACTGCCATCCCTGCTAGGGTATTGTGCCACTGAACTTTGGCCAGCTCCTCCCTCATATCGCCATAGTTCCCTTTATTCAACTGCAATACTGACACTTCCGGTCCTCCCTTCTCCCTTTCAAATTGCAGATTAAAATGTATCATATTGTGGTCACTACCTCCTAATGGCTCCTTTACTTTGAGGTCACTGATCAAATCCGGTTCATTGCACAACACCAGATCCAGATGTGCCTCCTCCCTGGTAGGCTCCGGTACAAGCTGTTCCAAGAATCCATCTTGAAGACACTCTACAAACTCCCTTTCTTGAGGTCCAGTACCATCCTGATTCTCCCAGTCTACCCACAAGTTGTAATCTCCCATAACAACTGTAGTGCTACCTTTGCAACAGGCCAATTTCAACTCCTGATTCAACTTGCACCCTACCTCCTGACTACTGTTTGGGGGCCTGTAGATAACTCCCATTAGAGTCTTTCTACCCTTAGAATTTCTCAGCTCTATCCATACTGACTCAACATCTCTTGACTCTATGTCCCCCCTCGCAAGGGACTGAATATCATTCCTCACCAACAGGGCCACCCCACCTCCTCTGCCCATCAGTCTGTCCTTTCGATAGCACGTATAGCCTTGAATATTCATTTCCCAGGCCCTGTCCACTTGAAGCCACGTCTCGGTTATCCCCACAACATCATACTTGCCAATTTCCAACTGAGCCTCAAGCTCATCCACCTTATTTCTTATGCTTCATGCATTCACATATAATATTTTTAATTTGTTACTCCCCTCACCCTTCCTATCAATCCCTATTTCACTTGGCCATACTGTACAATCCCTTCTTGAGTTTTCTGCTCCGTTGATTCTGTGGTCTTTCTTAACTTCTCTTATTCTCACTTTCCCTTTAACTTCATTCTTAAATTTCCAGTTTGGCCCCTCCCCCCCATTACTTAGTTTAAATACACCTGTGTTGCAGTGGCAAACCTGCCTGCCAGAATGCTGGTCCCCCACCTATTAAGATGCAAACAATTTATCCTTACCCCAAAACGTACCCCAGTGATCCAAGAATTTAAATCCTTGCTTCTGGCACCTATTCCTCAGCCACACGTTCAAGTCCATTACCTCCCTGTTCCTGCCCTCTCCAGCCTGAGGAACTGGAAACAAACCAGAGATAACCACCCTGGAAGTCCTGCTTTTCAGCCTTCTCCCGAGTTCTCTGAAGTCCCACTGTAGTATGCCCCTCCTTTTCTTCTCGACATCATTAGTGCCGACAGGCACCACCACCCCTGGCTCTTCACTTTCGCCCTTGAGGATTTCCTGCACTCTATCAGTGACGTCCTGGATCCTGGCACCAGGAAGGCAACACACCATCCTCAAATCCTGCCTGTTGCCGCAGAAACCCCTTTCAGTCCATCTCACAATGGAGTCCCCTATTACCACAGCTCTCCGTGATGTCTGACTCCTTGGCTCTGCCTCTACACCAATTTTCCACTCGCAGACCTGTCCGCCTCTCGGACTGGCAGTGTCGTCTGTCTCGACATTTTCCAAGAGAGTCAACCTGTTTACGAGAGGTACTTCCCCTGGGATCTCTTGTACTTCATTCACGTCATCGACATCCCCCTTCTCCCTTCAGGTATCCTCGGTGTAATGACTTCGCTGAAGGTCCTGTCCAGAAAATTCTCATTCTCTCAGATAAGCCTGAGGTCATCTAGTTCTTTCTTCAGGGCTGCAACAACCTTGTTTAGAAGCTGAATGTGTACGCACTTACCACAGCTATAGGAGCCAGAAGCATCATCAGTGTCCCTGACCTCCCAATCATGCACGCAGCACACCAAATCAGCTTAGCAGCCATGTCTTCACCTCTTCAACTGTGGCGTAATCGCCTCACTGAGCCTCTTCGCTGAAAACTCCTGAGCCAAAGACTCGCACTTCCCTCAACCCTTGATTTTTGCTGTGAGTCTGGGGCCGAGAATACACCTACTTAAATATCACTCTCTTACCTTCCCAGCAGCCTCTCTGCTCCGACCTTGGAGAATCTTGTAGTACAGCTAGTTCCTTAATTACTCTGGGATACAGGTGGGCCCTGGGCACCCTGAAAAGGGTAGCACCCAAAGCATTGACCGCTCCTTTCTTCCAGACGTCTGTAAAACTCTGGTTAGACCACACTTGGAATATTGTGTTCAGTTCTGGTCACCTCATTATAGGAAAGATGTGGAAGCTTTAGAGAGGGTGCACAGAAGATTTACCAGGGCAGGTCTTGTGAGGAAAGGTTGTGGGAGCTAGGGATTTTTTCAATTGAGTGATGAAGGATGAGAGGTGACTTGATAGAGGTGTACAAAACGATGGGAGGCATAGATAGAGTGGATAGCCAGAGATTTTTTCCCAGGGCAGAAATGACTATTACGAAGGGGCATAATTTTAAGGTGATTGGAGGAAGGTATAGGGGAGATGTCAGGGGTAGGTGCTTCACACAGAGAGTGGTGGGCATGTGGAATGCGTTACTGGCAGTGGTAGTGGAGTCAGATATTTTAGAGACTTTTAAGCGACTCTGGGAAAGGCACATGGAGAATAATAAGATGTATATTATGCAAGGTAGTTTGATCTTAATGGGATAATAGGCCGGCACAACATCATGGGCCGAAGGGCCTGTACTGTGCTGTACTGTTCTATGTTCTATGTTCTATGCTGCCTGGCCTACTGTGTTCTTCCAGCCTCCTGTTTGTCTACCTTGGATTCCATCATGTGCAGTTTTTTTGTTTCTAACCTGGGGATTTATCAACCTTCAATCCTGTCAACCTCCCTAACACCATTTCCCTACTAATGCTAATTTCCATCAGTTCCTCCCACTCACTAAACTCTGTTCCCTAATGTTTCTGGTATGTTATTTGCATCCTCCTTTGTGAACACAGAATCAAATAATATATTTAGTTGGTCAGCCATGTCTTTATTCCAAATTGTGGGAGAGTCCAGTACAAGGGATAAGGGATAAACATTTTAGAACTGAGATGAAGGAAAATTTCTTCACCCAGAGGGTGGTGAGGCTGTGGGATTTTATATTTCAAAATAGCTTCCTCTTATTCTCTAATTTATTTGTTTTGAGTAACGTTTTTGTCATTCTCTGCCATTCCTACAGCATATTCTGATGAGGCATCTGACCTACCACGCACTTTTATGTCATTATATGCTTTTTCCTAAGTTCTGATACTCTCCTTACCTTATATAGATAAACATGGATAGTAGATCCTCCCCTGCAATTTTTCCTTATTGTGGGAGTGTACTTATTCTGAAATATCCCTTTTTACTGTTTGACATTGCATCTCTACTGATCTTTCTCCAAGCCTGAAAACATTGCTCACTTATTGTGTGGTGTGTGTAATCATCACATCAATGATTGCTGCACTCTCATATGACACTTGTCACACATCCTTAATGAAAGTTTTGAAGAATCTCAGGTCAAAGAGCTCTTGGTATTAATCCCTGATTGAAGACAAGCAAATCATCAATGATAGTGAGAAGACTATGCTGTTCAAATTAATAGCGTAGTGTGGGATTATGACGTACATAATCTTGCCATCTTTTTAGACAGCATTTATTGTTCTTGATGCATTCTTCACAGTTGTGCTTCACAGTTATTTGCAGATCCCTTTCTGTTGCTGGTAAATGGTTTTTGACTTCTAATGTGTGGGCTTATACTTCTTCAATTAATTCTGTATCGGTTTGCTCCACTACATTCAATAGCATCCTTGACAGTTTGTATTTTTCTTCATTCATTCATGGGATATGGACATCGGTTGTTGTATATCCTGACTTGCAAATGGACTATTAAGAGTCAACCACATTGCTGTAGGACTGGAGTTACGCATAGGCCAAACCAGATAAGGTCAGCAGATTTCTTTCCCGAAAGGGTATTAGTAAAACAGATCGCTTTTTGTGACAATCAACAGTGGTTACTCAACCAACAATAAGCTTTCTTTAATTTCAGATATTTTTAGTGCATTCAAATTTCACCACTTTCCATTGTGGAATTTGAACCCATGTCACCAGAACATTGATAACAAGGAGTGAAGCTGGATGAACACAGCAGGCCAAGCAGCATCTTAGGAGCACAAACGCTGACATTTCGGGCCTAGACCCTGATGAAAGGTCTAGGACCGAAACATCAGCTTTTGTGCTCCTAAAATGCTGCTTGGCCTGCTGTGTTCATCCAGCTCCACACTTTATTATCTTGGATTCTCCAGCATCTGCAGTTCCCATTATGTCTGATCACCAGAACATTGATTTGACTTTCTGGATTACTGATCCAGTGACATTATTACTACAACACCACGTCCCCATTTGGTAGTACCTCTATATATATTCAGTTGAGTCACACCCTATTAGCTTTGATCTTAACTATTGGGCTGTGGTGGCATCTTGACTAGATTAGATTAGATTAGATTCCCTACAGTGTGGAAACAGGCCCTTCAGCCCAACAAGTCCACACCGCCCCTTGGAGCATCGCACCCAGACCCATCCCCTCGATAACCCACACACCCCTGAACACTACGGGCAATTTAGTGTGGCTGATCCACCTAGCCTGCACATCTTTGGACTGTGGGAGGAAACTGGAGCACCCGGAGGAAACCCGCGCAGACAAGGGGAGAATGTGCAAACTCTGCACAGACAGTTGCCCAAGGCTGGAATCGAACCCAGGTCCCTGGCGCTGAGAGGCTGCAGTGCTAACCACTGAGCCACCGTGCCGCTCTTTCCTCTTTGTTCAGAAATGTGACCAATGGTTTAGAACAAAGCAAGAAGCACTGGAGAATCTCAGCAATCTGGCAGTATCCGTGGAGGGAGAATCACAGTTAACATTTCAAGTTCAATATGATCTTTGGAACTGAAGAGTTGGAAAAGTGATGGGTTTTGCAGTGTAGAAGAAGGTGCCGCCAAGGAGCAAGTGGAACAGAAATAAAGGTCAGGAGAAGGTTAGAATGCAAGATAAATTAGAGATCACAAGTATCACAGAACAAAAGACATGAGACAACAATAATAATGGCTGTAGAGAATAGAGTTCCACTGTAGGTGTTAATGGCAGATTATAGATCCTCCCCTTTCCAGCCTGCTGTGTCTGGTTTTCTTGGCTAGGCTTTCAGCAGGGTAGACCTGTTCTGAAGTCAACCATATTGGACTCAACATTAATTCTGTGTTCTTCTGTACAGAGTCTGCCAAACCTGCCAGCCCTATCTGTTTTAATTTCAGTTTTCACTACTTTGCTTTTGTTGACTAGTGGTTTATGGTGAACTTGTACCATAAAATGTAAGTTAATCATATAATATGAAAATGTTTTACACGTCCATGTTACAGCAAAAGCTTCTTTTTCAAATGTGGCATAATGCTGTTCCATCTAAGTAAATGACTTAGCAACATAATGTCTTGGTATTTGCTCTCCTTTTTTCTGAATCTGTAAGATTATTAGCTCCAATCTTGTTGTACATGCTGCTCTTATAGTCAGGAGATGCAAATCATAGTGTGTTAGGATTTTAATAAAATCGTAAATTGTTTGATTTGTCATAGGATTTTTCCTGGTTGATGTTCCAACTCAACTTTTCACCCTAGCAAGAGGATTCTAATTGATAGAAGTATTGGCATGAGGAACATAAATGATGTGAAGGGCCAGGCTTTTGTTTAAATTTTAAATCAAGCAGTTTCGGATTAGTTGAGGCATTGACCTGACAAATGAATCCGTGAATTGCGATCATCTACTTTGCTCAGATGAATAGGTGCAAGTACATGGGCGTGATCTTCTTGCCGGCAAAGAACAGGCCCTGTGGGTTCATATTTGTAGCTTCCAGTATACTCAAGCACACACACATGTGCACCTGACTGACAATTCCAAATTCATTGTCAGCATAGTTTGCACATGTTTTGCAAGCAATGGCTGATCAGGTATCGTCGGTACCTTATCTTTGTAACAGTTAAAGCTATATGTTCTTTGATAAAATTGCTGAACTTTGGAACATATGGTCTACATACTTGGCATCATACTGGCATTGAAATTCTTGTGCCAGATTACTTATTTTTATGTGATTAATGGATCTATTCACCTTGATGCAACATCCTCATATTGACAAATACTACATTTTGTTACTACATAGTAGCAGCATAAAACAGCAAACTTCACTAATTCCTCAAACATTTGAGATATATTTCCCTTCCATGGTGAGCTAAGGTAGCCTGGGCTCATTTCAGGACCTAAGGTGTGAATTATCCTAAAGAAAGTGATACAAAAATCTTCGGCAAAATATGTGTTGGCAATAACCTAGAGCTGACAATAAATGAGTTTAATCAACACTAGGTTGGAACTTTTGCTCCCTTCCACTTCTCTCCCTTAATTGTGTGTTGTTGACACCATGACAACTTTATGATACATATCACTGTACATGACGCTGATGTTAAACCAGAGGAGTCTGCAATGTGTGATTCTATGAGTTTGACAATATCAGGCTGATGCTTGACTGAGGTCAGGTCCCAAATTTATCAAAATCCCAAATGATAGTAAAGGAATCTGGGCATTGTTCGTTGCAGCCCAAGTTGATGCTGGGTGGTCTGTCTGGTCATATCCTTATTCAAAGTTTCTGCAGCAGTTTGATACACAATAAAATATGTTCTAGGCCATTTCAGAGGAAGGTTAAGAGTCAACTACATTATACTGTAGGTCTAGACATGTAGGCTAGACAAAGTAAGAATAGTTGATTTTGTTCCCTGAAAGGCAATAGGGAATCAGATATGTTTTCTAAACAGTCTGTAGTTTGATGCTGCCACTACTGAAATTAGATTTTCATTCCAGATTTATTCATTAATTGAATCTAACTTTCATCAGATAGTGTATGTGTCTCCAGAGTATTAACCCGGTTCCCTGAATCACTAACCCTTACATCACTGTGTTCTTTCATTCTTCAAATGTTGGAGACTTCTATTACATTTAAGTGGGGCAACATACCAAAATGCTGAATTCCTATGAATTCAGCCACCATGGCTCCTCTCCAGGATTGAGATGGATATGCAATGGGTAGTGACATCTCCACAAACAGTGCTCAGATAGTGATGGTCTCACATCGCCAACCATTCTCCTGATTGAATAATCCTACATAGGTCAGCAACTCCCGCCTGGAATCCAATGCTGTCAGCAGTGGCTTACCCCTGAAAAGTAGACTGATCTCCTAACTCCACCCACACATTGTAATCCAACACAGTTCATGATCATTCCATTTCATCAGTGAACCCATTACTTTGTTCTAGTTAATGCCAACTAAATCCACTGCTCCCATCAGCCAATAGCATAATAACATCATCAATCTGTCACACTTGGAAATGTCTTCATGATTACTCTAGAACTGTGTGTCTCTGTAACAGAGAAGGGTGCAGGTCAGTATTTTTTTACTTTCCTTTGAATATGTTTCTCCATTAATTTGTTCTGGTTCGTTGTTTAACCTGAGTAAAGATGTCCGTTGTTATAAAGGACTTAGAATAGATGGGGAGACATTATTTCCACTATCTGAAGAGTGAGTAACCATGGAGGATACAGAGGTAAGATGATTGTCAAAATTTCCAGAGATGAAATTGGGGTGACAGAACCAATGTAAAGTCGAATGTTCAGCCATTTCAAGGTTCTGTTATACTACAATCTCTGTTAAAGTTTAAGGTTGAACCAACATCTGCTCCATTTTTCCAGGCAGATCTAGCGATGAATGTTAACCAGGTATGTACCATAATCGTAGAGGGTCATGTGTACTTATTAGGGAGTGTCGATAGGGTCTGTACTAAGGGAAGCCATGATGGTGGGACTGTGAATTTTACTGAGAACAGTGATATGAAGGTTGAAGGTGAGGAATTTGACTGAGCAGAATGGAATAGCTGCAGACATGCTCTTGTGCATTGAAACTAAGTAATTGTATCATCTGTTTTGTGGGTTCAAAAACATAACGCAACAGATGTGTTGCCATGGGAGTACTTCCATGCTCTCATTTCACAGTTATGTGATAGAAACTAAATTTCTAAAGGAAAAACATAAAAAGAATTTCTATCCTTTCTTTGCACTCCCAGGAATGTCTGAAGTGCTGAATAGTAATATAATGAGACTCACTCCTAAAAATATCCTTCTCAATTAAAAGCACTGGACACACCCTTTATTCAACTGAGTGTGTGCAGGACTAAACCATGCTTGACGCTTGTGCTGTCTTGTACATTGCTTGTTGCATTGATTTGATAACTGCATGAAAGATCAGAGTAACACAGCACAAAACCTATTGTGCCTACGCTTTGAGAGAGTTATCCAATTAGTCCCATAACACCTGCCCTTCCTCAATGGCCAGACAACTTTTCTACTTAAAGCATTTACCCCATTCCCTCTTTAAAGTTACTACCGGATCTACTTCCCCCACCCATTAAAAGCAGTGAATTCCAGATCTCAACAATTTGCCGTACATATTATGTATTGCTCAAATTGCTTGAGGTTCTTTTGCCTCTCACCCAAACATAGAAACATTCACAGCATAAGAGGCAGCTATTTAGCCTGTTGTGTGCATGCTGGTTTTAAAAGAAAACTATCCGGTTTAATCCGACCTCCCAGCTCCTGTATTATGACATTGTCTCTATCTGCAGCTTCTACTTGTCACTAGACATTTTCTAAATGGGGATACAGGGGCTTCTGCATTTATTACTCTTTCCAGCAATGAGTTCCAGATCCTCTCCACCATTTAGAAGAAACTCCTCAACTCTGCTCTAATTATTCTCTCAATTACTTTAAAATCTATATCTCTGATTATTGACTTTTCTGCTAATGGAAATTGGCTTTTCAAGTACGTGTCCATTGAAATCTCTCTGATAGAGAACAGTGCTTTTACAGTAAATACTTTCTTCTTATTTACATTATCAGAGCCCTGTATGATTTTGAATACCTCTTTTCATATCTCCCTTTAACCATTTCTGTTCCACTGAAAGCACTTGCTTTGACATCCTTCCTAAAAAGCGTGGTGCACACAATATTTTAGCTGAGGCCTAACTGTTGTTTTATACATGTTTAATATGGCATCCTTGCTTTTGTACTCCATTTCTTTCTCAAAAAAAGCAAAAGACATATCTTATTTGAAGCTTTTTGTTTTACATATCAGGACAGAATTGCAAGAGGACTAAATCTCAAAGGGAACAACAATTTATGATGCATGAGAAGACAGTGCCAATTGGTGGTCAGTTGACTGTGAAAGGTACACCCATTGTCAGAGAATGCATTAAGGAATAGTCCCAGGTATCATATGAGCAAATACAGCCATATTCGCTGGAGTTTAAAATAATGGAAGTTGATTTTAATCAAAGCATTCAGGATTTTAAGGGACTTGACAGCATAGATATTCAAAGGTTGTTTCCCAAATCTAGAATCTAGAAATGGGAAATTTGGAACAATTGTACACAATTTCAGGATAAGAGGTTAAGCTAAACATTTAGAAGAAAGGAAGAGGAGAAATGTTTTTATGCAGAGTTGTGAATCTTTGGAGATTGAGGGATGTTGGGAGAGGGTGGGAAAGTGGAGCTGAAATCCAAGCTCAGCTATGATCGTACTGAATGAGCCATTTGGTCCTATTTCTTAAGGTCTTATGTTATTGCAAGAGTCGTAAATAGAATTTGAAAAATTGAATTTATTTAGCTTTATTGAATTAGCTTTATTGTCACATGTATTCAAGTGAGTACAATGAAAAGTTTATAAGTTACCACTTAGTGCCATTTTAAGCTTCTTCAGTTACTGATTTGTTACAGTATACCAATGTCACCAATACACAGTACAATCTGAGGTACACAGTATCTCGATACAATCCTTAGTTACAGAATAATGAAGAAAAAAATTACATTACAGCTATATGTAGTATAACCATAGGTCAGGAGAACACAAAGTTAAAAAGACAAACATCACAGTCTTTCTCCAAGTGGTCTCTTCAGCAGAGCAGTGCAGGGGTCCACGTGGCCTGTCTGCTGGCTACTGTCTACTACTGTCTACTACTGGCTGCTGCCCCCTTGCTCGGCACTGTCTCAGTAAATATGAAAAAGAAAGAAATCTGCTAAAGTGAACATGGGTCCTATTGAGACAGTCATGAGTCTAATTATATTGAACCATAATGACATGGCAGAGACATTCATTAAGTGTCTTCATAGAAGAAGACAGAAACACTAGAAATATTGAGAAGCCAATAATCCAGTGAGAATGACAAACTTAAAGAGATCAGTTTTAGTTAAGAGATATTACTGGGGAAATTGAAGGCTCTAAATGATGATGAATCCACTGTGTTTGATGGCTTGCATTCTAGGGATTGGTAGGAGGTGACTGTAGTGATTTAGAGAATTTCTCAAATTCTGGAACAGTTCCAAAGAATTAAGACTGTAATGAACATCACCTTACAATTTAAGAGGAAGAGCAAGAATACAGTAGGATATAGGCCAGTTACCCAGATGTCAATAGTAGGCAAAATGCTCCGGTCAGTTTTTAGGGGCATGGTTATGGGTCACTTAAATTGTGTAGGCGTGACTTCTGAAAGGGAAATTGTGTTTGATAAATCTGGTATTTTTTTTGAGATCGTAACCAAACCAAACTGGATAAAAGATGCCAGCAGATGTCAGGTGTACTTACACTTTCAAAGAGGTCCTCACACAAATATAGGAGTTGTCAGGATTGGAGTAGTATATCAGCATGGATTGTGTATTGGTTAATTGACAGTAAACAGAATATGAATAAACAAGAGATTTTCAGGTTGACTGGTTGTAAAGGGAGAGGCTTTGGAATGATTAGTCACTAAGTTTCAGCTATTGGGAATCTCTGGCTGGAATTTTACACCAAACTCCCAATGTACCACCACCTCACCACCTAGGAGTGGAGTTGGCAAGTGGAGTGAATGTGCCATTGGAATGGCAGGCATGCAGCACCCATCACCTGCTCAAGTTGACTGCTATTTTACCAGAGGCAGAATAAGTATTGGATGTCCCACCCACTCCTTTGGCTAATCAGGCTCTTGGGTGGCCAATTAATAGTCACCCAAGTCGCTCTTCCCACTGCCACTGGCTTTTTACCAGTCATGGGGCGTGCTATGCCATGTGACAATTCTGAAGAAGGGTCTCGGCCCAAAACGTCAGCTTTCCTGCTCCTCTGATGCTGCTTGGTCTGCTGTTTTCATCCAGCTCTACACCTTGTTATCCCATTAGGGACCCTGGTGTCTTTTTGCAGGTTGAGGGATGTGTCTCTCCTGATAAGATACAGGGTTCCCTATGTGGAGGCATCAAGAAAGGTTTAAAATAAAACGGCATTTTATTGGTTTTTCTGAAGAAGGGTCCCGACCCGAAACGTCAAACTTTCCTGCTCCTCTGTTGCTGCTTGGCCTGCTGTGTTCATTCCAGCTTCACACCTTGTTATCTCAGCATTTTATTGGACTGCTCAAAGATCAATGTTTGCACTGAGAGCATCTAGGTGCCCATGTGCTTTTTTTTCTATTCATTTGTGGGACGTGGGCATTGCTGGCTGGCCAGCATTTCTTGTCCATCCCTAGTTGCCCTTGAGAAGGTGGTAGTGAGTTGCCTTCATGAATCACAATACCTGACAAGCAGATATAGCAAACAATTATGAAAGTAGGATGAGAGATAATGGGACTGCAGATGCTGAAGAATCCAAGATAATAAAGTGTGAAGCTGGATGAACACAGCAGGCCAAGCAGCATCTCCTGAGATGCTGCTTGGCCTGCTGTGTTCATCCAGCTTCACACTTTATTATCTATGAAAGTAGGATGCTAGCTATTGTCATAAAGGGTTTGGAGCCTAAGAGTAAAGAGATCTTGCTACAATTATATGGAACATTAGTGAGGCCATACCTGCAACGAAATATTATCCTCTTTATCTGAGAAGGCAGATGCTTGTCTCAGAGGGAGTGTAACAAAGGTTCACTTGACCTATTCCTGGGATGAGGGAATTGTCCGATATGAGAAGTGAGTTTGAGTCAACAATACCATATTCCCCGGAGTTTAGAAGAGTGACAGTTAACCTAATTGAAACATACAGGAAAATACTAAGAAAAATGTTTCATAGCTGGGAAGCTTAGCATATGGGAGCCATAGGTTGGAATAAAGGATCAACTAATTAGGAGAGATGGAAAGAAATTATTTATTCAAGGGGATGTGACTCTGGAATTCTCGAGCTGAGAGGGATGTGAAAGCTTATTTAGTGAGTGTACGCAATTGATAATTTTGCGTATTATGAGAATGAAGGATATAGTGTTAGTGGAGGTAGAGTTGAGGTGGATCAACAGTGATTTTGTTGAATTCAGAATAGGCAAAGAACACAAAGGCCTATTTCAGCTCCTATTTCTTAGATTATTGTGTAAAGGCTTGAAAATCTGATTGAATATTTTGAGGAAGTGAATGGGGGGTGTGGTGGGATGTCTATGGATATTACTTATACGGGTATCAAGAAGGCATATCCTCTCATTGGTACTGTGCAACTTGGGGCACTCTATGTAGATCTGTTATTGCACCTCAAATAATTACTATTTATTAACAATTTAGTTAATTAGATAGAGCCACTTATTCCACATTTGCCAATGATACAAGGATGTTTAGCTGCATTACAGTATAGTAGGTGTAGTGATTGTAACAGTGTTAACCAGGTGGGCCTAATGCAATGAGTTCCCTGATTGAGGCTGTTAACCCAGTCCAAACAGGGACACCTGGCTGGCATAAGAACAGGAATGTGTGCTCCTAAGTTGCTGCTTGGCCTGCTGTGTTCATCCAGCTCCACACTTTATCTCAGATTCTCCAGCATTTGTAGTTCCCATTATCTCTGCCAGACATCCTGCTCACTCAGAGCTGGCTCGTAGGGAATTTAAAGGACTTTCCACATGTAAGTAAAGGGTGGCTTGGTGATGGGATACTGGCCTCTATGGAGTTACTTTGATAGTATAGATGGAAACATAAAATTATAGACATTAAGCAAATAGATTTAAGACCATAAGACATAGGAATGGAAGTAAGGCCATTCGGCCCATTGAGTCCACTCCACCATTTAAATCATGGCTGATGGGCATTTCAACTCCACTTCCCTGCACTCTCCCCGTAGCCCTTGATTTCTTGCGAGATCAAGAATTTATCGATCTCTGCCTTGAAGACGTTTAACGTCCCGGCCTCCACTGCACTCCGTGGCAATGAGTTCCACAGGCCCACCACTCTCTGGCTGAAGAAATGTTGTCTCATTTCTGTTCTAAATTGACCCCCTCTAATTCTAAGGCTGTGCCCAAGGGTCCTAGTCTCCCCACCTAACGGAAACAACTTCCCAGCGTCCACCCTTTCTAAGCCATACATTATCTTGTAAGTTTCTATTAGGTCTCCCCTCAACCTTCTAAACTCTAATGAATACAATCCCAGGATCCTTAGCTGGTCATCGTACGTTAAACCTACCATTCCAGCGATCATCCATGTGAATCTCCGCTGGACACACTCTAGCGCCAGTATGTCCTTCCTGAGGTCTGGGGCCCAAAACTGGACACAGTATTCTAAATGGGGCCGAACTAGAGCTTTATAAAGTCTCAGAAGCACATCGCTGCTTTTATATTCCAACCCTCTTGAGGTAAACGGCAACATTACATTCACTTTCTTAATCACAGACTCTGCCTACAAGTTAACCTTTAGAGAATCCTGGACCAACAGTCCCAGATCCCTTTGTACTTCAGCTTTATGAATTTTCTCACCGTTTAGAAAATAGTCCATGCCTGTATTCTTTTTGCCAAAGTGCAAGACTTTGCATTTGCTCACGTTGAATTTCATCAGCCATTTCCTGGACCACCTCCTAAACTGTCTAAATCTTTCTGCAGCTTCCCCACCTCCTCAGTACTACCTGCCTGTCCACCTATCTTCGTATCATCGGCAAACTTCGCCAGAATGCCCCCAGTCCCTTCATCCAGATCATTAATTTATAAGGTGAACAGCTGCAGCCCCAACACTGAACCCTGCAGGACACCTCTTATCACCGGTTGCCATGCCAAAAAAAAGCCTTTTATCCCAACTCTCTTACTTCTGTCAGACAGTCAATCCTCAATCCAAGCCAGTAGCTCACCTCGAACACCATGGGCCCTCAATGTAGACAAGTGTGAAATTACCTATTTTGGATCAAAATGTTTAGAAGGAATAGACAGTTAGACAGTCATAGAAGTCTGTAGCATTGTAAAGAATCTTTGGCCCATAGGATTCCACTGTCAAAAACAATCATTTAACTATCCTAGTCCCATTTTCCAGCACTTGATTCATAACCTTGTACATCTTGACATTGCAATTGTACATCTAATACTACTTCAACGCTATGAAAGTTTCTGCCTTGGGGGTGGGTGGGAAGAAGGATAGATCCTTGTAGACACCAAAGGTGACAATGAGAAAGGGAAACCATTGCAGGTGATTCTCCGACTAGGATGGTACAGGTGAGAATGAGTCAGGTGAGGTCAGTCCCAACCAGCTAGACCACAGTAGAAAGGCGTTGGAGAAGGGTGACATAGGCAACCATGCCAAAGGCAGCAAACATGTTCAAGAAGATAAGAAGGGAGAGTTTACTTTTGTCACAGTCACATAGGGCACTTTGTGATTTTGGTATTTTTCTAAACCAAAAGGAAGCAGAAACCTGATCGGAGGGGTTTGAACACGGAATTCCAGGAAGAGGGCATGGATTTGGGAGAATAAAAGTAGAATGGAAATCAGGCAGGGGTTTGCAAGGATTGTGGAGTCAAGAGTTGACATTTTGATTTTGGAGAGGGGTGACGAATGGTGAAATGCTAGACACAAACGGGGATCCAAAGGGACATTTGTAATTGAACTTTAAAATAGATTGGGGGAGGCCTTTTCAGATTGAGATGAGGAGAAATTTCTTCATTGAAAGAGTGTTCAGCCTGTAATATTCTCTGTCACAGAGCCAGGTGAAGCCAAAACATTGTTTGATTTCATGAAGTTGCTGGATATAGGACTTGGGCTAAAGGGATCAAAGGATATGGGGGAAACACAGGGTCGAATTGGAAGATCATCTATGATCAGACTGAAAAGTGGAGCAGGCTCAAAGGGTCAAATGACCTACTCCTGTTCCTGATTTGATGCTTCAATGTTCAGTGCAAAAGGTAAAAAGACACGGACAATGAGGCACATGAATTCGACTGGGACAACACATCCATAATCGCATAAGCCAAACAGAGGCATATCAGGGAATTCCTGCAGGCCTGGTATTCCAACTGGAACTCCATCAATAAACACATTGAATTAGACTCTGTGTACAAACCACTGAGAAACTGGTACCACTGGTTCTAACACCCCAACAAACCAAGGCATATAAATACCAAGTGAGACAGAACACCAAAGCTGACAATGATACCTAGCAGGGTGACAAAATGTTTACAACTGAACCCATCGGCTCAAAAAGCATGCCTACAAACTCAGCAACATTTTTTTCCTGGCATTTAAATAGTCAAGAAGTGATCAAATGACTTTAGGAGGAAACTGATGGGACAAATACGGAAATTGTTTCTCGTTGGGGACTACAGGACTAGACAATATAGCCTTACGATCAAAGCTATTCTCTTCAGGAATATAGTCAAGAATCTTCTCCATATAAAATGGTACAAATTTTGGGATTTCTTCTGGAAGCAAAAAGTTATTAGTTTAATATCAGACTTTTAAATCAGTTGGATCTCCCACTCTCCCTCCTAAAACTGGAGGCCATCCAAAATCCCCTGCCCACATCCTAATTTACACCAAGCTCTGTTCACTTATCACTTTGTCCTGGAAGATGTCAAGCTTCTTGAGCATTGTTGGAACTGCAACCATCCAGGCAAGTGGGGAATGTTCCATCACACTCCTGACTTGTACCTTGTAGACAGTGGATAGATTTTGGGGAAATCAGGAGGTGTTTGTGGCTCAGAGTCATATTTTCTTCCAGAATGCTCTCATAGAGCAGGTTCGGACATTGTATGACATTAAAGGCACTTTATAAATAAAAGTTGTTTTTGGCAACTAACCAAATGTATTGAGGGATATAAGGTAAAAGAGGGTTTAGGAAGTGAGCTGACAGAGTAGAATGATGTAATTGAGTGGTGGACCAAACTAGTTGGATTAAATGACATTCTCTTGTTCTTTTGTTCCTCTGACATTAACAAATATCTAAAACTGCAATGGTCTTAATGCTGGTTCCTGGGAAACACAGCTGGCCTGCTGTATGAAAAGGAACAGATCACCATTTTGATTCCTGTCCCTTAGCCAATTTCATATCCACACTGTCACTGTCTCTTTAAGCCTGTGGGCTTTAATTTGCTAATCAGTGTATTGTGTATGACATTGTCATAAGCCTTTTGAAAGTCCATGCATATTACATCAACCAAACTGCCCACACTGACTCTCATCATTACTTCATCAAAAATAAGTCAGTCAATCATGTTGATCATTTATCTGGACAGAGGCCATTTGGTCCAAAAGGTCCATGCTTTCTCTCTCTTTCTCCATGGCCACTCCCATACCTTTGGTCACCTATTAGATGCCCTAAACTTACTTGGCCCAGGACCTTCCTAAATTATGGTGACCAGAACTGAACATAGCACCCTAGTTCTACCAAAGGTTTATAAATGCACGGCTATTTTTCTCATACTTAATGTTACCCTTGTTTATGAAGCCCAAGATCCTATATGCTTTACCAGCCATTCCTTCAATGTGTCCTAATACCTGCAAGGTTATTGTTTTCAAGTGCCCATTTGATTCCCTGTTTATTGGCATTGCTTCTCTGTTTCTACCATTGTATGGGCAGGAAGTTCCAGTTCCTTACACTTACAGGAAAAAAAAGATACTGAGTTGGATGGTCAACCACGATCATATTGAAAAGCAGAGCAGGCTAAATGGTCTATTCCTATTTTCTACGTCTTTAGCATAAAAACACTTCCCTAAAGTCACCAACGCATCTCTTTCTCAAAGCTATGTTTCCCAGTTCCCCCCATTAATTGACGGGAACATTTTGCCTTATCTCTCTTATTTAAAGCTGTCTCAATCTTGTAGACTTCCATCAATTCTCTCAATCTCCTTTACTGTAAGAACATTTCCAACTCCTGTAACGTAGCTGTTATGAAAATCCTCTATTTCAGAAACCATTCTGGAAAATCTCAATCTTCTCAAGGACCCTTGTATATATATCCTAAATTGCAGTGGCCAGAACTGGACAAATTTTTTTGCTAATTTTGCACATTGCATTAAATTGATGTTTCAGCTCATAAGGCAGAAATCACATTATTTCTTACTAATCTTACCATGTACCATTTCAGAGCAACTCACCACTTTGGAGAACCCAGAATGGACTAGCATCCCTGGTACAAGCACCATATTTAAAAGGCCATTGTGCACCATCAGTCCCAAGCTGCCTGCACAGTTCCTCACATTTGCCCTGAACATGACAGACAGGGGGAAATAAAAATATCAGTACCTTACTTCGCAGTCAAGGATCTAGTTATCCTAAATATAAACCAAAAGAACTGCAGATGTCGTAAATCAGGAACAAAAACAAAGTTGCTGGAAAAGCTCAGCAGGTCTGGCAGCATCTGTGAAGGAGAAAACAGAGCTATCGTTTTGGGTCTCGTGACCCTTCCTCAGAACTGACCTAGTTATCCTGCTGGTCAGGGTGGTGCATAGACTTTCCCTTCCACAGAGCCAACAGTGGAGGCCATGTCTGTTAGTGGACAGTCACTTTAAGAGTCTGATAATGTGACATCATTGGACATTTGAGGGAAACAGTTTGGTCTTTGCTGCTTGCAGAATGAATACCTCCTTAATAAAACATCTGCTATTGTCAAATACTTCAGCTTCCTTAAAGTTTTGAAATGTAGCAACTTGAGACCATGCTAGCCTGGTCTGAGGTTGCCATCCAGGACAGAGCGGTTTCAGCAGTCTGGAAGAATGCGGGAACAAGGTCCTACACTACTCTCTCAGAGTAAATGCAACCATCCTCATTAGGATGGTCAAGCAACCGCTGTCCTGCCTTCAGACTCTGTGTTTGGCCAGTTCCCCAACAGCATAAGGCAGACAGCACTCTGGATTTCCCTGGTTGAGATAGTCTGACACCCGTAATGAATCAGATGCGAAGCTTTGCAGGCAATGTATTCAAAGATGATGATGGTGAAGGAGTTCATGACATCCATGGTCTCGGACAAGATTCTGGTGGAAGGATGAACCGGGTGCACATAGATCAAGTACCTATGTTTCAGAGTCTTCCTCCTCTTCTTGGACAGTTTCTTGGTGACTTTGTTAAGTGACTGCTTCAATGCCTTTTGGGGTGCAGTCCTCTTCGCCACAACTGCTGACTCAGACATGACTTCTGATCTCAGCAATTCCTGATACCTTACATTCATCACTTCTGCTACTACATCCACCTTGCACCAACGCTCATGCTCTACCACTCTCATTATTGCCTGCAGCATCTTCCCTAACTTGTCCTCAAACACACAATTCTGTAACACTACTAGCTCACACTGCATGCTGTTTGTGTGGTGGATTTGCTTGCTCAATGTACCTCCCCAGTAACACAGTAACAGTTGAACCACCTGTTTTCATCTCCTGTAATATATTACTCTTTCTCAGTCCAGAAGCAAAATGGCCCATAATTAGGGCAGAAAGAGTCAAGTTAGATGGTGATCTGCCTGACAATCATCTCCTTACCCCTTATCAGCACAGGATTCTGATTCTAACCACTTCTTGCACAGTCTGGACTGGGGGTATCAGAGGCTACCCTTGACTGACTGTGCTGGGATCCACCAAGCAAAGACTATCACCTTTGACTGCACCAAGGCCTGCTGACAACCATTGCGGTTTCCTGGATTTGTTTCTGTGCTAAATGAGATTGCTAGACAAATAATATGAGCCACATATCTCTGGCTTTCGAGGCAATGCACAAAAAGGCAAAGCAATGCAAGGCAGAGATGCTGTGAGCTCCAGGCAGTTAGATATGTTACCTGGTAAGTAACCAGATATGAATCTTAAGATCCTAAATACAGTGCTAAATATCTTTTCAATATGTTCTATCAGCTCAATGCACATGAAGTCCCAGGTCCTACTGTCCCTGCATACTTTAGAACTGTCATTTGATCTATATTACCTCTCCATATCTCCTCTATTAAAATGTACCACCTCACTTTTCTTTTTAATTTGTTCACAGAATGTGGAGGTCACTAGCTAGCGTTCACAGTCCATCCTAACTGCCCTTGAGGCGATGGCGGGACCTGCCTTCTTTAACTGTTGCAGTACACAGTAGCACTGTGGGTGTACCGACAAGACAAGAAGGGAGTTCCAGGGTTTTGAACCACGACATATTGCCAAGTCAGGATGGTATGTGACTCGGAGGAGAGCTTGCAGGTGGTGACGTTCCTGTACACCTGCTGCCTTTATCCTTTTGGATGGGAGGAACAGTTAAGGGAGCCTTAGTGAGTTGCTGCAGTTCCTTTTGCAAATGGTACACACTGCTGCTACTGAGCATTGGTGCAGAAGGAGTGAACTTTGAAGATGTTCGATTTGGTGTAAATCAAACAGGCTGCTTGGCCCAAATGGTGTCCATAAGACCATAAGACATAAGAGTGGAAGTAAGGCCATTCAGCCCATCAAGTCCACTCCGTCATTTAATCATGGCTGATGGGCATTTCAACTCCATTTCCCTGCACTCTCCCCGTAGCCCTTGATTCCTTTTGAGATCAAGAATTTGTCGATCTCTGCCTTGAAGGCATCCAACGTCCCGGCCTCCACTGCACTCTGCGGCAATGAATTCCACAAGCCCACCACTCTCTGCCTGAAGAAATGTCGTCTCATTTCAGTTTTAAATTTACACCCTCTAATTTTAAGGCTGTGCCCACGGGTCCTAGTCTCTCCGCCTAATGGAAACAACTTCCTAGCGTCCACCCTTTCGAAACCATATGTTATCTTGTAAGTTTCTATTAGATCTCCCCTCAACCTTCTAAACTCTAATGAGTACAATCCCAGGATCTTTAGCCGTTCATCATACGCTAAACCTACCATTCCGGGGATCATCCGTGTGAATCTCCGCTGGACACACTCCAGGGCTAGTATATCCTTCCTGAGGTGCTTCCTTCAAGCTGCTTGAGTATTGCTGGAATTACACACAGCCAGATAAGTGGAGAGTATACCATCACACTTCTGACTTGTCCTCCATTGATAGTTTCTGCCTTTGAGGTGTCAGGAGATGAGTTACTCATTGTAGAATTTCTAGCTGCTGACCTCGTCTTATAGCCACAGTTTTTATGTAGCTATTTCAGTTCAAATTCTGCCAAGCCCCAGGATATTAATCTATTAAATTCCATTTGCCACTTGCCTCTTCGTTGTGCTCCCCTATCATGTTCTTTTGTGGTCAGTTGGAATCCTCATGATGAATCTCCTCCAAGTTTGGTATCATTGGCAAATGTTGAGGTTTTTCAGCATTACAGAAAATTCGTGGTCCAGCACTGACCCTTGGGGAATACCCATTGTCCACCACCCTCCAGTCTACAAATTGATCATTTATCACAACTTGTGACGTTCTAAACTGAAGCTGTTTTATCCCGAGGTCACAATGCATGTTGTCCACCTATTACGAGTCACAGTTTTGTTTGCCAACCTTTTATGTGGTGTTAGTTTGACAAATGATTTCTTAAAATTCATGTATATAATATCCACTGCATTAACTTCAATCTTCTCTTTTGCAAAAGATTTGATTAAACAATCAGCTGTTTACAAGTTGACTGCCATCTCTCCAAGTTTCCTGTTAGTTTATTTTCCAATTATTTTTTAAAACTTTACCTATCAATGATGTTAAACTAGTCGGCCTCTAGTTAGTAGGACTATCCTTGCATCCTTTCTTGAAAAAGGATGTTACATTTGTTACTTTCCAATGCTTAATAATGGACTTGAAAATCTTACCAATGCCCTAGGTCAGGCTAACTGACCTATAATTTCCCATCTTCTGCTTCTATCCCTCCTTAAACAAGTGTGTTACATTAGCCATTTTTCCAATCCTCCCTGACTCCAACGATTCCTAAAGGATCATCACCAACGGCTCCACAATCTCCTCAACTATCCCCTTCAGAATCCGGGGGTGTACGCCATCCAATCCAGGTGATTTATCCACCTTAGACCTTTCAGCTTCCCCTGAAATACAAAAGGATTTGAGAGTCCTAGTTCAGGATTCTCTTGAGATTAACATGCAGATTCAGTTTGCAATGAAGAAAGCAAATGCAATGTTGGCATTCACTTCAAGAGGGCTGGAATACATGAGCAGAGAATTGCTGCTGAAGCTGTATAAGGCTCTGGTCAGACCATATTTGGAATATTGAGCTGTTCTGGGCCCTGTATCTAAGGAGGATTCAGAGGAGGATTCTAAGATAAGGTTCCCCACAGTAGGCTATTGTACAAAATGCGGAGGAATGGAATTGTTGGAGATATAGCAGTTTGGATCGGAAATTGGCTTGCTGAAAGAAGACAGAGGATGGTATTTGATGGGAAATGTTCATCCTGGAGACCAGTTACTAGTGGTGTACCGCAAGGGTCGGTGTTGGGTCCACTGCTGTTTGTCATTTTTATAAATGACCTAGATGAGGGCGTAGAAGGATGGGTTAGTAAATTTGCAGACGACACTAAGGTCGGTGGAGTTGTGGATAGTGACGAAGGATGCTGTAGGTTGCAGAGAGACATAGATAAGCTGCAGAGCTGGGCCGAGAGGTGGCAAATGAAGTTTAATGCAGACAAGTGTGAGGCGATGCACTTTGGTAGGAGTAACCGGAAGGCAAAGTACAGGGCTAATGGTAAGATTCTTAGTAGTGTAGATGAGCAGAGAGATCTCGGTGTCCATGCACACAGATCCTTGAAAGTTGCCACCCAGGTCGACAGGGCTGTTAAGAAGGCATACAGTGTTTTAGCTTTTATTAATAGAGAGATTGAGTTCCCGAACCATGAGGTTATGCTGCAGCTGTACAAAACTCTGGTGCGGCTGCACTTGGTGTATTGTGTACAGTTCTGGTCACCGCATTATAAGAAGGATGTGGAAGCTCTGGAAAGGGTGCAGAGGAGATTTACTCGGATGTTGTCTGGTATGGAGGGAAGGTCTTACGAGGAAAGGCTGAGGGACTTGAGGCTGTTTTCATTAGAGAGAAGAAGGTTGAGAGGTGACTTAATTGAAACATATAAAATAATCAGAGGGTTAGATAGGGTGGATAGGGAGAGCCTTTTTCCTAGGATGGTGACGGCGAGCACGAGGGGGCATAGCTTTAAATTGAGGGGTGAAAGATAGAGGGACAGATGTTAGAGATAGTTTCTTTACTCAGAGAGTAGTAAGGGAATGGAACGCTTTGCCTGCAACGGTAGTAGATTCACCAACTTTAGGTACATTTAAGTCGTCATTGGATAGGCATATGGACGTACATGGAATAGTGTAGGTTAGATGGGCTTGAGATCGGTATGACAGGTCGGCATAACATCGAGGGCAGGAGGGCCTGTACTGTGCTGTAATGTTCTAAGAATGATCCTAGGGATGAAGGATTTGTTGTATGAGAAGTGGTTGAGGACTCTAGGTCTGTACTCAATGGAGCTTAGAAGGATGGGGGGTTGAGGGCAGGGGGAAGCCTCATTGAAACTTATAGAATACTGAGAGGTCTGGATAAAGTGCACACGGAGAAGATTTTTCCACCAGTAGGAGGGGACAACACTTTAGAACGGAGAAGAGGAGGAGTTCCTTCAGCGAGAATTTATTGAATTTGTGGAACTCGCGGCTGCAGATAATTTTGGAGGCCAAGTCATTAAGACAGAGATAGATAGGTTCTTGCTTGGTATGGGGATCAAGGGTTATGGGGCGAAGGCAGGAGAATGGGGGTTGAGAAACATATCAACCAAGATCAAACACTGGCACAGACTCGTTGGGCCAAGTAGTTTAATTCTACTCTTCTATCTTATTGTCTTGTGTGTCTAATGAGCATCATGTGGAACTCTCCAATCCTGTTTAACAGGATATATCTGTACTTCTAATTACAGAACCGCCCACCACTACCACTTTTCTTTTTGCCCTCTCCACTTGAATGGTTTCCTGCATCATGGCGCAGTGATCAGGTTACCCATCTTCCCTGAAGTTGTTTCTCCCATCCACACAGGGACCAGGTATATCATACCTATTGACCTGGCCAAAAACTGAGGCCCCTCCAATGCTAAATTCAGGATCCCTCTAAACTGCCGCACTTGTTGTCACATCCTCCTCTCCCTACCACTGGCCAAATTTGAAGTATCTAACCGACAAGATGTGATTGCCTCCTGAAACAAAGCATCCAGTAACTCTGTCCCTCCTAGATGAATCACAATGTTTGAAGTTCAGACTTCAGCTCATCAACTCTGAGCCGGAGTTCCTGAAATAACCAACACTTGCTTACAGATGTATGTCACTACGAGCCACAACTGGGTCCACCAGCTCCCACACCATGTAGGTATAACATAACCTGGCCCTGTGTCTCCAAATTATTTAATCTGTTTTTAAGTTGTATTTTTGAATTTCCTATTGTCTTTTAGCTTTTAATCTGTAAAACGTTTCTCTAATTTACTTTTAATCTGAAAGGAATTTAGGTCTCTTAGGTATTTAAATTAGCAATTACTTCCCAAGCAATGAAATTATCGCATCTCCTTTAATGCCACAAGCCCCACCCCACTGTTTCCAACCCCTGAGTCTCTTTCTGAAGAAGGTCAACTTTCCTGCTCCTCTGATGCTGCCTGGCCTGCTGAGTTCATCCAGCTCTACACCTTGTTATTCTCTCTTTCCCCACCACCTTCTTTCTTTCTTTCTTTCTTTCTCTCTGGGCTCCTGGCTAAGTGTGTAGGCCTTGAGCCTTTGCCTCAAATTTAAATTTCCCACTTAGTTTCAGTGTCCTCTCCTACCAACTCCTCTTTCTCCTTTCTCCCAGATTCCTTAAGACCTTACTTGGGTAATAAAGCAGTCGTACTCACCAATGAGAGGAAAGGAGGGGCCAATAAGCTCGTCCAATCACACTCAATACAACAAAGCAGTACTCTCGTGCAGCATCAAAGAAACCTTCCTCTTGTGGTCCCCAACTCAAAGGCTTCTGGAACTGGATTAAATCAAGTGTCTCATGCTTGTTTGTTCTGCATGTGAGAAGACTGTACAAAACTGCTTTAGTAACTGTGTATGTGCATGAAGAGTTATGGATAAAGTTTATTTTTGCAAGAAAATAGGCTATCTAATTAACTAGTTTCAGCTGATAAGAAAAAGCTGCTATTAAGCTGTACCCAATCAAAAGAGCAACTTTTAGTTAATTACTAAATTAAAGATCAGACTTCAGATTTAAATTAGCCCTTAAATTATTCTTTAACTCTTATTACACTCCAGTACAACAAAGCAGCAGTCTAGCGCAGACCTGCTGAAACTCTTGCTTCACCTTATGGCTGCAGACTGATAACTACTAGCTGTATTGTTTGGGTTTGAATTACCATACCAAATTACACCCACAGCAAAGAAGGCCCCAAGAGAAATAGTTTTAAGTGATGTAGTCACACAGGAGGCAGTGTTAATGCTCTATTATTAATTTAGCAATGGAAATCAGGTGCCGTACTCTCCTCAGAGACAGTAGGAATTGCCGATGCTGGAGAATCTGAGATAACAATGTGTAGAGCTGGATGAACACAGCAGGCCAAGAGGAGCAGGAAAGCTGACATTTCAGGCCTAGACCTTTCTTCAGAAATGGGGGAGGAGAAGGGGATCCTGAAATAAATAGAGAGAGAGAGAGATGGGGGGAGCGCAGATGGAAGGTAGATAAAGGAGCAGATAGGTGGAGGGGAAACAAACAGGTCAAGGAGGCAGGGAAGGAGCCAGTAGAGGTGAGTGTAGGTGGGGAGTTAGGGTGGGGGTAAATCTGTCCAGGGAGGACGGACAGGTCAAGGAGGCGGGATGAGGCTGGTTTTTAGAAGGTGAAGGTGGGGGTGGGACTTGAGGTGGGAGAGGTAAATAGGTGGGATGAAGGATGGACACATTAGGGAGGCGGGGATGAACTGGGTTGGTTTTGGGATGAGATCAGGGCTGGGGAGATTTTGAAGCTTGTGAAGTCCACATTGATACCATTGGGCTGCAGGGTTCCCAAGCGAAATATGTGGTGCTGTTCCTGAAACCTTTGGGTGTCATCGTTGTGGCACTGGAGGAGGTCCAGGATGGACATGTCATCCAAGGAGTGGGAGGAGGAGTTGAAGTAGTTCGCAACTGGGAGGTGCAGTCGTTTGTCACGAACAGAGCGTAGGTGTTCTACAAAGCGATCTCCAAGCCTCCGCTTGATTTCCCGATGTAGAGGAGGCCACATCAGGAATAGCAGATACAGTATACCACATTAGCAGATCTGCAGGTGAATATCTGTTTGATGTGGAAGATTTTCTTGGGTCCTGGGATGGAAGTGAAGGGGAGGTGTAGGGAAGGTGTAGCACCTCCTGCGCTTGCAGGAAAAGGTGCGGGGGTGGTGGGGCTATTGGGGAGTGTGGAGTGGACAAGGGAGTCATGGAGAGTGTGGTCCCTCTGGAAGGCTGATAAGGATGGGAAGGGATAAATGTACTTGGTAGTGAGGTCAGATTGCAGGTTTCCCCCGGCACTTCCGTCAACTGCAATCTGACCTCACTACCAAGCACATTTTTCCCTCCCCATCCTTATCTGCCTTCCAGAGGGACCATGTTCACTGTGACTCGCTTGTCTGCTCCACACTCCCCACTAGCCCCACCACCCACGGCACTTTTCCCTGCAACTGCAAGCTACACCTGCCCCTACACCTCCCCCCTCACCCCTATTCTGGGTCCCAAGAAAACCTTCCACATCAAACAGATGCTCACCTACACATCCACTAATGTGGCTTATTGTATCCACTATTCCCGATGTGGCCTCCTCTACATCAGGGAAATCAAGTGGAGGCTTGGAGACTGCTTTGTAGAACACCTACGCTCGGTTCGCAACAAATGACTGGCACCTCCCAGTTGCGAACCACTTCAACTCCCCCTCCCACTCCTTGGACATGTGTCCATCCTGGGCCTCCTCCAATGTCACAACGATGCCACCCGAAGGTTACAGGAACAGCACCCCATATTTCACTTGGGAACCCTGCAGCCCAATGGTATCAATGTGGACTTCACAAGCTTCAAAATCCCTTCGCCCCCGACCACATCCCAAAATGAGTCCAGCTTGTCCCCGCATCCCTGACCTGTCCATCTTTTCTCCTACCTCAACTCCCACCCCCACCTCCTACCTACCAGCATCATCCCCACCCCCTTGACCTGTCTGTCTTCCCTTGACAGACCAACTCCCATCCTAATTCCCCACCTACACTCACCTTTACTGGCTCCATTCCCCCCCCACCTTGATCTGTTCTGAGGAAGGGTCACCAGGACCAAAACGTTAACTGTGTTTTCTCCATCGCAGATGCTGCCAGACCTGCTGAGCTTTTCCAGCAAATTTGTTTTTGTCCTTTGACCTGTCTGTCCCCTCTCCACCTATCCGCTCCTTTATCCATCTTCCAACCAGCTCCCCCTCTCTCTGTATTTATTTCAGAATCCCCTTCCCCTCCCCCATTTTTGAAAAAGGATCCAGACCCAAAGTGTCAGCTTTCCTGCTCCCCTGATGCTGCTTGGCCTGCTGTATTCATCCAGCTCTACACCTCTATATTCTCCACCATCTGTTTTCATATGTTGTCTTCTTTCATCTCTTGATTGCTGTGATATTGAGTGTTTCCTGAATCTTTCCTTCATTGTCCAATTGACCAAATTTTATCCTGAAACAGCACAAGAACAGAAAATATGTAAATAGACATTGGGAGAGCGTCAGTCTGAGGATCTAAAGATCACTGGTCCAGTGCAAAGTTTTGGCAGAATAAGTATGCCTCTCTTTCATTATTCCTAAAGGGGTCTTATGGTGCAGTGATAATATCCCTATCTTTGAGCCAGGAGGCCCAGGTTCAAAACCAATCTGTTGCAGAGTTATGTAATAACATTATTGAGCATTAGAAAATAGGTTTAAAAAAAATTAAAACTCTTATCCACCTGCAATGGCCACATTTCTGGGAAGGTACAACATGACTCAGGCGGGAAGTGGATTAGCTTTGCTGGTGCTATCCTGAGAGCAAAAGGATGAGAGTGCTCCTCATGAGATAGGTGTGTATGTGTGCATGTGGGTGTTCCAGGAGATCGAAAAAATATTGAGGATTAATTACAGGAGTCATCGACTTGGGAAAATTGTATCATAATTTGTCAAAGAGATAAAAGCATATGAATTAATCAGAAAGAACTTGCATGGAATTGTAAAAGCCAAATAGTTTTGACATTAACATTGGACATGGTAAATTATGGAGTTCATTTAGATTAGATTAGATTCCCTACAGTGTGGAAACAGGCCCTTCGGCCCAACAAGTCCACGCCACCCATTGAAGCATCCCGCCCAGACCCATCCCCCTATAACCCACACACCCCTGAACACTACAGGCAACTTAGCATGGCTGATCCACCTAGCCTGCACATCTTTGGGCTGTGGGAGGAAACCGGAGGAAACCCACGCAGACACGGGGAGAATGTGCAAACTCTGCACCATTGGTTGGCCGAGGCTGGAATCGAACCCGGGTCCCTGGTGCTGTGGGGCTGCAGTGCTAACCACTGAGCCACCATGCCGCCCACACATTTAAATATTATTTACATATGACAAAATTCCAACAAAGGCTTTTCATTAAAATAAATAGTGGCAGGGAAGCTATTGACAAGTATCTGGCCACTACCTCTGTTAAAGTGAACTGTCAGCAAATGAATGAGTAATAATGGGAACTGCAGATGCTGGAGAATCCAAGATAATAAAATGTGAGGCTGGATGAACACAGCAGGCCCAGCAGCATCTCAGGAGCACAAAAGCTGACGTTTCGGACCTAGGCCCTCCATCAGAGCCTCTGATGAAGGGTCTAGGCCCGAAACGTCAGCTTTTGTGCTCCTGAGATGCTGCTGGGCCTGCTGTGTTCATCCAGCCTCACATTTTATTATCTTGTCACCAAATGAAAGCTCTTCTAGGAATCTCTTAATTCCCTGCGGAACTATGTCGTGAAGTGGAAAAATCAGAACCTGTGCAGATGACGAAATGCAGTGTTGTACCTGTCCAGGCAATTCTGTCTTTATTCCATTCCAGTCTCTACATTGCCAGTATGAGACACAATTACAGAGGGAGAGCAGTACTAGTAATGTACTGTACTTGAGTAACACAGAACTGATATTCCGATGGCACCCTTCCAAACTCGGAGCCTCAGTCACCTGACAGATCAAGATCAGCAGGTACATGGGAACGCCGCAACTTCTTCACTAAGTTACAAACCATCTTGATTTGAAAATTTATTACCATTCCTTCGCAGTCATTAAGTCAAATTCCTGGAACTCCTTCCCTCCCCCAAAAAGAATGTGGCTATAACTACACGACATGGACTGCAATAGTTCGAGAAGGCAACTCACCACCACCTTCTAAAGGGCAATTAAGGTGGCAATAGACATTGTGTGGAGAGAGATGCTGTGTTTTTTGTTGAGATTTGTCCCAAGCAGCTCCGTGATGCGGACTCTGTGCTCTACAGCCTGTTCTCTGGGATGCACACCGAGACAAATACTGACTGCACCTGAACTCAATGAAAGGTGCTCTTTGGCCTGCCCGAAACTTCAGTCTTCCAGTGCAAAGAGCTGACCTTGACCAAGAGTTTTAGGCACATTCCAAGATCCAGGAGAATGTGCTGAGGGGTGCACTAAAGCTTGGGGCAGCTGCTGTCAAGGTGCAGTGGGGAAAGACCGCCACCTAGGGTCTTTCTGTCAAAGTACAATAGGGATCCGTTAAATTATCAGACCCTCTCAATGCCTCAACTGTGTGTAAATATTGTCCTGTATAAGTAAGAAAGGCCTTGGATTTGTTTTTGCAATGGCAGATTGTGCCAAATTCAAATGTTTGTTTGTTATTCATGCGCAAAGGCTGTACAGAAATGTTTCAGTAACTGTGCGTGTATATAAAGAATTTTTATGAATAAAGTACATTCAGAGTAAGAATTTTAAAAATTAGAATTTGCAGCAGTGTGAAGCTACGCCTCCTAATTTCCAAAGTACATCAATTGAATGTCTGATACTTCTAGAGTGTTTACAGTACACCACTCGTGTTTGGGCTTTCAGTTTCTTTTTTATGTTAGATAGCACAAAAACAAACTGCAGCTGGAGGAAAATTAACAAGGACATATGTCTGGTGACCCTGATATCAGTGTCTGTTGGAACTATGACTGTGCAGATTTTCCATTGTTTAAGCTGATGCTGAGCAGCAGACACTATCCTGCCCCTCACTTGCTTAAATATTTTAATTATTATACTCCAGGGTTTCTACATTTCTGTACCCGCTTTAATATAGTACCATTGATTTATATTGCCTCTCTGCATTCTAAACCCTTCACACTTGCCAGTGTGAATTTTAATTGCCACAGAGCTGCCCATTTCAGTCCATCTTATGTTCTCTTCAATCCTTCACAACTGTCCTCATTATTCGGTACATTTCTGTGTTTTGTGCAATCCAACACTGAAATCATGCTCAGTATATCAAAGTCCAAATCATTCACATATTAAAAAAAACCTTCATTACAGTCCTCTCAATTGTCAGTGCTCCCTTTTTCACACATATCACAATGCCTATGGTGCAGACAAAGCCCATTTGGCTCATCAAGGCTGTACCGAACCTCCAAAGAGCATCCCACCCGGACCCTGCTCTCCCACCCTATCCCCATAACTCCACCTCTAACATGGCCAATCCACCTAACCAGCACATCTTTAGACTGTGGGACAAAATTGAAGCACCTGGTGGAAACCCATGCAGACAAGGGGGAGAACATGTAAACTCAACACAGACAGTCACCCAAGACTGAAATCAAAGCCAGGTCCCTGGCACTGTGAAGCAGCAGTGCTAACCACTGTACCACTGCGCTGACTTCCTCAGCTATTGGGAATAATCCTCTTTCTCTCCCCCTCTCTCTTTCCTTTTCTTTCTCATTGTGCACCTCCCCATCTCCCACTGCCACACACCCACCCGCCTCTCTCTCTCTCTCTCTCTCTGACTGCTACATATCATGCTGAGTTGTGCTCTCTCTATTGAAAACACTCCAACTCCCCACTCTGCTCTTCTTGAAAAGACTGGGCTCTAATGGGAGTATCCCCTATCCCCGATGTGTCCTTGCCAAGTGTGAACAATGATATTCTACCTGCTATACCATTCCCCACCCTGTGTTGGAATGTGTTGATAGATCTACTGAAATATTTCTGCGTGGTTGCATCCGTCACATTCTCTCACAGGTAATAAGTGACTGAACAAGTTTGGTGTCCACGTAGTGAAGTGTGGGGGAAGGAGGAGATTGCAGGGGAAAACAAAACTGTGAAAAGGAGAGTAAACATGTAAGCTGATAGGTTGCAAATTCCTGACACAAGTAATGCAACTGGTGTAAAAATGTACCATCCCCTTTAAACTCCGCAGGGTAGATCAATGGAAACATTAAGAGTTGTTACATTGGGAGCTGTCAGAAGTTACTCACGTACTCAGAGAGAAACGTGGAGGCTCTGATAAGACTGAAGAAGCAAGTGACAAACAGAGAATCCAAACGCAGAGATGTTTAAATATACTCATCCTTGGCAGGCACTTTGTCAAACAATAGACCAAAGAAGTAAGGTAAGAATTTAGAGGATTAATTCTTTCAATCCTGTACTGATTCTCTTTTGTACAATACTCCATTTACTGATGAAATTATAAATTTAACAGTAACATTTCTAGTCAACCATGAGATTCATGAAATGTTGAAGAATATAGGCTATTTTCAATGTCCTGATCAATCTTTTGACCACACATCCACTCCAAAGACTCTCTATGTCCATCACTCTAATAATGCCTGCCTCACCTCATCCAGTACTGAACCCTTAAGATAATAAAGTGTGAAGCTGGATGAACACAGCAGGCCAAGCAGCATCTCAGGAGCACAAAAGCTGACGTTTCGGGCCTAGACCCATGAAGGGCCGAAACGTCAGCTTTTGTGCTCCTGAGATGCTGCTTGGCCTGCTGTGTTCATTCAGCTTCACACTTTATTATCTTGGATTCTCCAGCATCTGCAGTTCCCATTATCACTGAACTCTTAAGAATGTTTTTGTTACCTCTAGGCGTGATTATTTCAACTTAATTCCTGGCTATTTTATATTATACTCTCCATGAAGTTGTGATCATTCAAAACCAATGCATACTAGATCCTGTTTCCCCATCACTGACATTGGCTCTAGCTTGTTTAAATATCTTCAACATTGATTTTAAATCCCTTCATGTCCTTACCCTTTCTCTGAAATCTCACCCGGCTCCATTATCCTCCCAACCATCTGTATTCCTCCAATTCTGGCTTCTTCAGGATCCCTGATTTCAGTCACTCTACTATCAGTGACTGTGCCTTCAGCTGTCAAGATCTTATATTTTGGAATTTCCTTCCTTAAAATCTCCACCTCTTTAGCTCTCTGTTCTCAAACACTCCTCTTTAGCCAAATTTTTGATTATCTGCTCTACTAACTTGTTGTGTGACTCAGCATCATATTTTGATTTATATTCCCAACTACAGTTTGGGATATTTTGTAATATTTAAGGTGCTATATAATTTAAGAAGTTATTAATGGCTGTGAAAACAACAACTCATGCATTTTATGGATTGGGTAAGAAAGTGAGTTTCTGTTCAAGGCTGAAAGTCCCACTCTGCAGTGAGACGACATGTAAAATTCTGCCTTTGGCTTTGGTGAGACCTTAAGAAAATAAGTTCATGATATCCCTAAGGGGAGGATCATGTACTTATGCAGAGTTAAAACATTTGAATGGTAGTCACTCATGTCATGTAGACAAGGATAGCATGTTATTCGTGAACATTACCATTACTCAGGGCCACTAGAAATTGAAATAAATCTGAACATGTCACCCATGTTCAAGAACAAATTAAAGTAAATAACCCAACGAAACATTTCTTTTTGGGTGGAGTATATCATCTCAAGTTGAACAACATCCTTCCTATAGATGGGCGACCAGATTTGTACGCTGTATTCTGAAAGTCACCTCACCAACGTACTGTACAGATGCAACATGAGGTCTCAATTGCTAAATTCAATATGCTGATCAATGAAGGCAAGCATGCCAAATGTCTTCTTCACCATCCAGTCTACCTGCAACTTCACTTTCAAGGAACTATGTACCCAAACCCCTTGGTCTCTTTGTTGGGCAACACTTTCCAGGCCCATAACATTATGTTCTAACCCGATTTGCCAAAATGCATCTCCTCACATTTATCTAAACTAAACTCCACCTGCTACACATCAGCCCATTGGCCCATCTGATCAGGGTTCTATTCTACTCAGGTATAATCCTCTTCATCGACTACTGAACCTATTTGGGTGTCATCTGCAAACTTACTAACCAGGCCTCCTATATTCATATCCAAAACATTTATATAAATAATGATCAACAGTGGACACAGCACTGATCCTTATGGCACACTGCTGGCCATAGGCCTCCAGTCCACAAATCAACCCTCTACCACCATTCTCTGTCCCCTACCTTCAAGCCAATTTTGTATCCAATTGGCTAGCTCCCCGGATCCCAAGTAATCTAATCTTACTAACCAATCTACCATGCAGCCTTGATCCATCTCTGTCACTCTTCAATAAACTCAATCAAGCTAGTGGCACAGTTTCCCACATACAAAGCCATGTTGATGCTCCCTAAATCAGTCCTTGCCTTTCCTCATGCATGTAAATCCTATTCCTCAGAATCCCCTCCAACAACTTAACCACCACTGACATAGGGCTCGCCAACCTATAGTTCCCTGGCTTTTCCTTACCAACTTTCTTAAATCATGGCACAACATTAGCCACCCTCTAGTTTTCTGACACCTCACCCATGGCTGTCAATGATACAAATAACTCCGCAAGACACCCAGAGATCTCTTTCCTATCTTCCAACAAAGTTCTAAGAAACACCTCATCAGGTCCCTGTCCATCAGTTTTGAACCATTCCATTTCTTCTGCCAACTTCTCTTCAACTGACATGTTGTCAGTGCACTTTTCATTTGTAAGTAGTGATACACAGTACTCATTAAGAATTCTAGCCATGCCCTGCGCTTACAAAGCAGATATTACCATTTTAATTATGTCTAATTGCAACTACCTCACTTCTTATGTACTCTTTCCATGCCAATAGATTTTTGCTTCTCTTTCATGTGAACTATCTCTTAACTCTCATGTTCTCCCTTTGTCAGTCCTAGCTTTTTGAAGCACTTTGGTTCCATGAATGTAAATTTTTCAGTTCTCACCACTTGTTATATAACATCCTGGCACTGCCACTACGTCATATTCTCACGTAGCTATTTATGTTTCTGGCTAATCTATCTTATTCACCACTTCGTGTGGTCACATATTTGTATTCCAAAACTGTCTTTATTTTTCTCAAAGTCATACACATCCTGTTTCCCAAAGTCAATATAAAATATGCTGCTAATCTAACCAAAATACAATATCCTGCTCCCCAAATATGTCATACAATATCTTGCTCTCCAAACCCAACCCACAGAATTCTACTCCGAAACCAACATATAATACCCTATTTCGAAACCCAACATACAATATCCTGCTCCCCAAACCCGACACACAATATTTTCCTCACAAAGCCAACATACTTTAATATACAGTTCTCATCATTACTGTCATATAGGAAAATATGGCAACTAATTTTGACACAGCAAGATCATGCAAACACTAAATGGTAAGGTACTGGGGAGTGTTGCTGACCATGGAGTGCAGCTTAATAGTTCCTTGAAAGCAGAGTTGCAGGTGGATAAGATAGTGAAGGAGGCATTTGGTATGCATTGAGTATAGGCATTGGAAGGTCGTGTTGCAGCTGTACAGGACGTTGGTTAGACCACCGTTGGAATGCTGTGTGCAATTCTGGTTTCCCTGCTATAGGAAGGATGTTGTGAAACTTGAAAGGGTTCAGAAAAGATTTATAACAACGTTGCCAGGGTTAGTGGGTTTAAGTTGTAGGGAAAGGCTAATTAGGCTAGGTTTATTTTCCCTGGAGTGTCAGAGGCTGAGGGGTGACCTTATAGAGGTTTATAATATCATGAGGGGCATGGATAGAGTAAATGGACAAGATCTTTTCTCCGGGGTGGGGGAATCCAAAACTAGAGGGTATAGGTTTAATCATTGTAGAATCCCCACAGTGTGGGAAAAGGCCATTTGACCCAACAAGTCCTCATTGACCCTCAAAGAGCATTCCCTCTCAGACCCATTGCCCTATACTATCCCCATAACCCTACATTTCCCGTAGCTAATGCACCTAACCTACACATCCCTGAACAGTCAGCAATTTAGCATGGCCAATCCACCTAACTTGCACGTCTTTGGACTGCGGGAGGAAACTGGAGCACCTGGCAGTGGCCCACGCAGACATGGGGAGAATGTGCAAACTCCAGGTTGGAACTGAACCTGGGTTCCTAAAGCTGTAGGGCGATGGTACTAACCACTGAGCCACTCCTAAGATGAGAGGAAAATATTTAAAAAGGATCTAAGGGGCAACTTTTTCACAGAAAGGGAAATGGAATGGAATGGAATGAACTGCCGGGAGGAAGTGGTGGAGGCTGGTACAATTACAACATTTAAAAGGCATCTGGATGGGTATATGAATAGGAAGAGTTTAAAGGAATGTGGGCCAAATGCTGGCAAATGGGACTAGATTAATTTAGGATTTCTGGTCAGCATGGTCGAGTTGGATCAAAGGGTCTGTTTCCATGCTGTACATCTCTGTGAATCTATGACTCTATGACTAAATGTGATAATGACCAGACATACAACGCTAGCGATATTGATAAAATATTGACCAGGATACTGAGTAAAGATCCTTGCTTTCATCTGAAGACTACCACCTCCAACAGGTCTCCTCAACTCCTACATATTGGGTGGGATTGTAAAGTCATGGTGCACTTTTTAACTGGGCTATTAACTGATGGGACAGCGCATGCTTCAGTTGATTCAGAAATACAAATAGCTCTTAGCTCTGTAACACAGAGCTATCAGCTTTCAAACTCAAAATTGTAGTGAACACGCAAAACCCATGGAAAAATAAAGCTGAGACAATGAGTGAGGTTTGCCTCTCATACAGCAACCCTCATTGTCCAAGGTCCATGACGACAGCCAGCAATTCTCTGATTCATATAAATGCAATATATTGTCAATTGAGGTTTCTGCATGTCTATGACTCACTCTGCTGGAATGGAGACAGGAATGAGGTTAAACTTACTCTTATTAGACTAACATTGCCACATTCTTTCAATTACGCAAACCTTGTTTTAGAATTCAGGAGTGTCCAGGTTTGGTTTCCACAGGTCATACCGCAGGTCATCAAACCATATCATCATCCACATTGTGCTCATCAATTCCTCCTATTGTTGATGTTACTCAACGTGTGGCTTCAGTGGGAGCATACCTCACCCATATTGGGCAGGTGTATCAAATATTTCTCCAGTGCCCACCTGACCATGGGGAAGTTTCCCAAGAGGGTGCTTAGAATCTGGAACTCACTTCCCATAAGGAGAGAAAGAGGCATAAACCCTCATATCATTGAAGAAGTATTTTTGACGTGCTCTTGCAATGCCAAGGCTTACAAGGGCAAAGTGAAAAATGGGAATCAGAGCACTTAGGTGTTTGTTTTTGACTGGCACAGACTGGATGGGTCAACGTGCTTTTTTCTGTGCTGTAGACCTCTATGACCTTATGACCCTGTAATGCACTGTACATCCAATGAATTGCTTTAATTTTAAAATGAGGACACTTTTACGATGTAGGAAACCTGGAAAATTATTTGTCTGCAACAAGACCCATCTCTCAGTACTGGTGGTAACGACCAGATAATCTTTTTTAGATATGGATTAGGGATAAATATTGGTCAGAATCCCAGGTCACTAGGACACTTCCCCAAATCATCTTCAAAATATATCTATGGGATTTTTGTTTAACTTTTACTTGAGAGAGGGGGTGGAGCCTCAGGTCAACATCTCATCCAAAAAATAGTATCGCTGGCTTTGCAGTGCTCCCAAGGTTATTTCAGATTGTTTTGCTCAAGTCCTGGATCAGCATTTGAACCTCTAACTCCTCACTCAGAGGGGAGAATGCTGCATACTGAACCCTGGGGAACAGCAGGAGAACGCCATGTGAAGAGTTATCAGAAATTAGGAACTAAAATAAAAAAACAGGACCTCATGGATAATAGCCTAAAGACTCGCAACCATGTCCTGCACCTCTATTTCCTACCCACTAACCTCATCCCGCCCCCATGACCTGTCCGTCCCTACCTCCCCACCCATACTCTCCTCTCCACCTATCTTCTCCTCTATCCATCTTCAATCCGCCTCCCCCTCTTTCCCTATTTATTTCAGAACACTCTCCCCATTCCCCCTTTTCTGATGAATGGTCTAGGCCCAAAACATCAGCTTTCCTGCTCCTAAGATGCTGCTTGGCCTGCTGTGTTCATCCAGCTCCACACTTTGTTATCTCGGATTATCCAGCATTCTCCAGCATCTGCAGTTCCCATTATCATTGATACAATTTTAACCTCACTGTGAAGTCTCTTCCAGGGATGCCTAACCTGAAGAAGTTACCCTCCTCCCTCAGACGAACCTCAGGGGATCTCTCTCCCACTGCAACTCTCTTGTAACCTCTTCGGCCTTGAAACTGCTCGACCATGTCCTGCACCTCTATTTCCTACCTACTAACCTCATCCCACTCCCTTGACCTGTCCGTCCTCCCCAGACTGACCTATCCCCTCCCTACCGCCCCACCTATACTCTCCTCTCCACCTATCTTCTTCTCTGTCGATCTTCAATCCACCTCCCCCTCCCTCCCTATTTATTTCAGAACCCTCTCCCCATCCCCCTTTTCTGATGAAGGGTCTTGGCCTGAAATGTTAGCTTTTGTGCTCCTGAGATGCTGCTTGGCCTGCTGTGTTCATCCAGCTCCACACTTTATTATCTCGGATTCTCCAGCATCTGCAGTTCCCATTATCTCTAGTCAACTATCTGTTATTTGGTTGTTCAGAACTTGAGTATGGCTGAAAATAAGACATATTTTGTTGAAGCTTTTCATTTTCCATTCATCAGGACAATTCACAAGAAATACCAATTCAAGGGGAAAGCAACATTTATATGGAGAAAATAAACCAAAGAACTGTGGATGCTGGAAATCTGAAATAAAAACAGAAAATGCTGGAAAAAAATCTCAGCCGGTCTGGCAGCATCTGTGGAGAGAGGAACAAAGTTAAAGTTTCCAGTCCAGAGTACCACTCTCAAGAAGGATCTCTGGACCCAAAACTTTAATTCTGTTTCTCTCTTCACAGATGCTGCCGGATCTCCTGAGATTTTAGCCATTTCTTGTTTTTGTTTTGTACTACGAGAGATAAGTCCTGATTGCTTGGCAAATAGACTCTGATTGGCAGGGCCATGTCATGGAGAATACACCCATTAATGTTAATTCGTTATTAACTGCCATGTCTTATTTAAATTCAGCCAACCAATCAGCATTGTCCTTTCATAGAGTGTAAATGTGGGTTTTTCCCTGGACTTGGGATTCTTGTGAATTGTCCTGATGAATGGAAGATGAAAAGTTTTGACAAAAAAATGTGTATTTTTCAGCAATAACTGCTGTTTAGCAGAGGATGAAACAGGTCAGGAAGGTAAGTATATTTAAAAGAATAGTGAAAAGGATGAGGAACAAAAACAAAGTTCCTGGAAAAGCTCAGCAGGTCTGGCAGCATCTGTGGAGGAGAGAAAAACAGAGTTAACGCTTCGGGTCCGGTGACCCTTCCTCAGACCCTTCCTAGTGAAAAAGACGAGTTTGATTTCTTGTGACAATGATATGATTTCTGAGATAGAAAGGAGTTATCAGTGCTGCGCTTGACTGCAATTGAACTTTGCTGGCACCACGGTCCTAACTGTAAGGATAAGAAGATTAGAACTTTCAACCAATACGGAGGTGAAAAGTAAATATTACAATAACTAAAAGATATAAAAAAGTATTAGATTAAAAGGTTATCATTTCAGTGCAGATAAAGTTAATATAAACATTCCAGGAACAGACAATAAGGAAGTGATAATAAATATTACCAATAAATCAGGAGTGATAAAAAATGTTTTTCATAATGTTTCCTGTTCAGCAATGCAGAAGCATCAACAATGAATAGTGTGACAAGTTTTAAAAACTCAGGGCTGCTATCAACATCCTATAGGTTAACATTAACCAGAAACTGTGCTGGACCAGCCATTTAAATGCAGTGGTCACAAGATTAGGTCAGGGACTGGGACTTCTGCAGCAAGGAACACACCTCCTGACTCCTTAAAGCCTTGTCCACCATCTGCAAGGTACTAATCAGCAGTGTGATGGAATATTCCCCACTTACCTGGATGGGTACCACTTAAACAACATTTAAGAAGCTTGATATCATCTCGGACAAAGTTGTTTATTGGATTATCAACTCATCCACCAAAATAAGCATTCAGTCTCTCCACAACCACCGATCCACAGCAACGGCAGTGTGTATTACCAACAAGATGTACTGCAACAACTCATCAATCCTCCTTCGACATCAACTCCCAAACTGAGGAGGACAAGAACACTACCCCAGTATGTTCCCTCCATTTTTAACACCACTGTGGGTCTCCCTTCACCACATGGACTGCAGGAATTGAAGGACACGGTCCATCACACCATCTCAATGGCAATTAAGGATGGGCAAAAAATACAGGTCCAGCCAGTGACACCCAAAACCCATGAAAGAATTTTTAAAAATAGCATATGGACAGGGTGGGAACCATTACCCAGGTAATAAGCTGCACATAACATAAGAAACAAAGTACAGACATGCAGCACAGAAACAAACCCTTTGGTCCAGCTCATCCAGGGCAACCAGATGTCCTGAAATCATCTAGTCCCATTTGTCAGCATTTGGCCTATATCCCTCTAAACGTTTCCTATTCACGTATTCATTCAAATGCTTGTAAATATTGTAATTGTACCCCCTCCCACAGTTCATTCCATATATGCACCACCATCTATGTGAAAAAATTGCTCCTTAGGTCCCTTTTAAATCTTTCCCCTCTCATCTTAAATCTGTGCCCTCTAGTTTTGGATTCCCCTACCCTGGGGAAAAGACCTTGCCTATTTACCCTATCCATGCCACTCATAATTTTATAAACTTCTATAAGGTTACCCCTCAGCCTCCGACACTCCAGGGAAAATAGCCTCTACGCATTCAACATCTCCCTATCGCTCAAACCCTCCAGCCGTGGCAACATCCTTATAAATTTTTTCTCAACCCTTTCAAGTTTAACATCTTTCCTACAGCAGGGAGACCAGAACTGAACACAGTATTCCAAAAGTTGCCCAACCAATGTCCCATACAGCCGCAACATGACCTCCCAACTCCTATACTCAACGCACTGACCAATAAAGGCAAGCATACCAAATGCCTTCTTCACCATCCTGTCTACCTGCGACTCCACTTTCAAGGAACTATGAACTCACATTCCAAGTTGTCTTTGTTTGGCATCACTCCCAAGAACCTTACCATTAAGTATTTAAGTCCTGCCCCGGTTTACACTCTCAAAATGCAGTACCTCACATTTAGCTAGATTAACTTTATCTGCCATTCCTTGACCCATCTGATCAAAATCCCATTGTACTCTGAGGTAACCTTCTTGGCTGTCCACTACACCTCCAATGTAGATGGAGAGGAAGTTATTCATCTTAGAGAGTTGCGATGTTGTGATTATTTGAGACATGGTTGCATTGCGAGCTGTGATAGAAGGGCTATAGAATCTTTTGAAAAGACAAGGTCATGGGGATAAGGTCAGTAACAACATTGTTAAACAATTAAAAGACTTTGCATAAGAGAGAACACAGTGAAAACTATAGAACAAAAGCAAAATATTGTGCTGTGCGAAGTCTGAAGTAAAAATAGAAAACACCGGAAATACTTTGTAGATCCAGCAGCTCCTAGTAATGGGTTAGTATTTTAGATCAATGAATTCTCCTTAGCACTGGATTTGAATATTTTCTGGAATTTGGGATATTTTCTCAATGGTGAGAGATGATGAAAGGTGGAAGAGCAGAGGGATCTAGGTGTCAAATAGAGTGCAAGTGTAAAGAACACAGCTAATGGAATCTGAGTCAGTGTCACTGAGGAAACACAAGGAGAAAGAAGTGATGCATTAGCTATGCAGAGCCTCATTTCTGAGGTACGGAGTTCATGATTATACTGTTCAGGAATGTGATATTCTTCATACCGAGAAATTTGAGTTCGTAGTTCCACTATGCCAGTCGGGAAATTTAAGTTCAGATATTCTTGTAAACTTCTTTGATGGCATATTGGTATCACAGGCAATGCTGAACGAGAGTCATACTGGATTTGAAATGTTAACTCTTTTAATGTTAACCCACAGATGCTGCCAGTCCTGCTGAGTTCTGCAGCAATTTCTGTTTTGGTTCACTAACGTCTCTTCAGAGAAATTTGCCACACATACTCTACCTGACCTATATGTGACTCCAAATCCATAGGCATCTGGCTGACTCCACCAAATCTGATAATATCACAGCTGGAGACAGAGGGTAGTGGTGGAACGATGCTTTTTGGAATGGAGGACTGTGACAATTGATGTTTCATGGGGATCAGTGCCGGGACTTCTGCTGATCATGATCTACATAAATGATTTGGAGGAAGACACAGCTGATCTAATTTGTAAGTTTGCAGATGAAACAAAGATTGTTGGAGTTGCGGATAGTGAGGAGGATTGTCAGAAGATTCAGCAGGGTATAGATCAGTTGGAGGCATGGGCAGAAAAATGGCAAATGTAATTTAATCTACACAAATGTGAAGTGATCCATTTTGGAAGGATAAGCACAGGTGGAAGTTATACAGTGAATGGCAGAACACTCAGAAGTATTGACATGCAGAGGGATCTGGGTGTGCAGGTCCATGGATCACAGAAGGTGGCAGTAGAGGTAGATACACTAGTAAAAAGGCCCATGGCATGCTTGCCTTCATTGGAAGGGGTATTGTGTATAAGGATAGCCAAGTTATTCTGCAGCTTTATAGAGCTTCAGTTAGGCCACACTTGGAATATTGCATATAATTCTGGTCACCACACTACCAGAAGGATGTGGATGCTTTGGAGAGGGTACAGAAAAGGTTTTCCAGGATGTTGCCTAGTACAGGGGATTTTAGCTGTGAAGAAAGTTTGGATAGACTGGATTTGTTTTCACTGGAATGCAGAAGGTAGAGCGGCAACCTGATAGAAGTTTATAAGATTGTGAATGGCATGGATATAGTGGAAAGTGTAAGGCAGGTCAGTTAAGGTCATAATGTTATAAGGTGGAGGGGTGAGTTACTAGGGAAAACATGTCCAGGGTGTGAGGAGGGAAGTTTAAAAGAGATTTACGAGGCACGTTTTTCACACAAAGGGTGGTGAGTGCCTGGAATATGCTGTCAGAGGAGATGGTGAAAGCAGACACAATAGCAACTTTCAAGAAGCACTTTGACAAATGTATGAATAGGAAGAGAAGGGAACAGAGGATTACGGATCCTGTAAGGAAAGACAGTTTTAATACAGAAGGGTAAAATGTGATGGTGCAGGCTTGGAGGGCCGAAGGGCCCGTTCCCGTGCTGTATTGCTCTTTGTTCCTGTGTTTGGAACACAAGAAGAACGTAAGTCTAGCTCTAGATCTCCACAGAGACAGATGTGTCATGTCTGATAGTTTTGAATTATGCCCAAATAGCCAATGTAACTTGTATCTATTACTATCATATAATAAACTACATTTAATAAGTGTCTCTCCTTGTTGAGTCATTCATCTGCTTGCTAACTAAACAGGCCCTGAGACCTATAGAGAGGAGGATTGGTGATACCAATCAAGGACAAATATTCAGTTCATTCAGGTTATTAGGGATGAGAAACAATTGCTGGGCTTGTCAATGATACCAGTATCTAATCAAAGAAAAATGTTGTAGTGTAGGTCGAGGAATAAACATGTTATGGGGAGAAAGGGAAGAAGGCTTTACTGTAACATTTCATCCAAAAAACATCATCCCAAACACTGGAGTTCCCTGACTGCATTGTCAGTCTAGATGTTGTGGTCTCATAAGAAGTGTCTATAGTACAAGGTCATACTTTGGTTGTGAACATTAAATAATGTTTACTCCATTACAAACAAATTAACATGTATTCACTAAATAATTTTCACCCTAACAGAAAGATGATTTGATTCTAATCTCATTGTCAGAGAATCTTCATTGAACTCTAATTTAATCCAGAAGACTGCAAGGAACAGTAATACTGGAGACTAGATCAGCCAACCTTCTCAAACCATGCTCTTTGACCAAACTTCTGGCTGCCTGTCCCTACCTTTTTGTGGTTTAGTCTAAGATTGCGCGCCCATGAAACACTTTGTAAATTTAAAAAGGTACTACTGAAATGCAACACGTCACGTACAGTGACTCTACCATTGTAAAATATGCCAAGGCACTTCAGAGGAGGATAATAAAAGAAAGGTTAGATCAAAATCAAAACAGACCAAAAGTAGATTTTCGAACATTTTAACAAATAGACAGTTTGTAAAGTACATTTTGGTTTTTATTTTATTTTGAGGATACGAGGCCTGTATTTCCACTGTAGGGCATTCTAACATTTTACCACAGTGACAAAGAAAGAACAGCAATATTGTTCCATGTCAGATGGTGAGGGCCTTGGAGGGGAACTTGCAGCTGGTGGTGCTATTCCCAAATATCTGCTGTCCTTGTTCTTCTAGGTGGAAGTAGTTGTGGGTTTGGAAGGTGCTGTCAGAGATAACCTGGGTGAGTATGTACAGGCAGAAGCTCCCAGGAGCTAATGGTACAAGGTTCCTGATTGGTGTGATCCAGCCTCGGACAGTGGCAGGAAATGGATGGGAATGGTAACTAAAAACAGAGTTTATCATGAATGAGCAAGACAATGGCTTTAATCCTCCTCAGACGAAATCAATTGGAAGTGATTTCTGTCCATTGGAAGAGTAATGTGACAAATCAGAGGCTGTGGAGAGGTTGCGAAAGGAGGTAATGAGATAGAACTATGTATTATCAGTGTGCTATGTAAACTGACAGTTTATGAATCATGTTCCAACTTGGTATCAAGGAGTGGCTTGTAGATGAGAAATATGTAGGCAAAAGATCCTCTGAGGAGAAAAACATATCTCACCAAAATGAGACAAGCCAGTAAAACTGAACTTTTGACTACAGTAAAACCAACCACTCCCAGATTAGAAATAGAAAGATACCATAGAAGATAACACTTCAAAATAGAAACAGAAAGTTTGAGAATGATGCAACGGATCTGGCAGCATTGTCAAAGGGAACCAGCAGATTAATGCTTGAGTGTAATCTGTTGTCAAAGTGAAAGGTTAGGAGAAAAGATATTTCCCTAAAACCAACTAATTAGAGTCAAGGGAGAGCTATAAAGGTCATGAACCTTGAAAACACAGAACAGGTTACAGCACCAGAATTCTTCTAGCCTATCACAATGAGGAGCCTGTGATCTGGATAAGCTATAGCAGGAATGGATGAACGAGAGGACTCAGGCAGGCAAAGAAAGGACGGCTGAGAATGCAGAGTCAGAAGAAGCATGAAGGAAAGGGACAGAGGCAAGAACCAACTTTCATAAGGAAACTTAAACTAAAACATAAATATTGGAGACATTAAGGCAACAGCATCAGCTCACAACCATACCTTCTTCATCAAATCTGTGTATGATTAAAGGGTTTGTATTCAATGAGCAAGCCTCTATATCCAACGACAAACTCACCATCAGCAGAGGGGCCCCTTCCTTTGCAGATGTTGATTGATGGGGTCAGGTAGTTGCTTTGAATTTGTCCTTCCAAGTTGGCTCTGGGCTGTGTTTGAAGGGCTTTGGCAGAAATGATTAGAATTTATTTCACTCACCAAGCATTTGAGTAACAATAGTTTTCAGTCGGTGTGAGTGGCTGATGCTGTTGAAGAGTTAGGCTTAGAACAGTTAGGTAGTTGTCCTTGACCATTGTAGTATTAATATGCTGAAGGGCCTTTTTTCTATGCTGTAGACGTCAATGATTTTATGACTTGAAAAGGCTCAAGATTAATATCTGGACACTGTTGCGAGATTATACTAACTCTACGGAGAAATAGAGTGAATCCATATTAAAGCCACTCCACACAGATAAGGAATATTAATGAATTTGTACTGATGGCATTCAAACTGCAAATAGGCCAGCATGATGGTCAATGTTTATTAGCATTCTGAGGAATTACAACTGCATTCAACCTCACTATAACCTTTCTGTGGGTGTTTTCTGTGGCTAGATGACATGTACCAAGTATGTTGACTGAATAAGTGTTTCACCTGATGTATAACTTATTTAATCCAGTTGAGAGAAGCTTGTTTATGTGGAAAACCTTTCATTTGTCAGTAATGAACGAATGTGAATGAACAAAATCCAGACAAGCTAGAAACAGAGATAAGGAACTTGCTTTGGTCCATATTTATTTGTCCCTGTTGTGTTTACACAGGAAAATTAACATGTACTTTTCATTTTTGTAACAAATCCCTTTATTTTGAGCAACACTGATGTCTCTGTTGCCCTACCATTTGGTGTAATTGAGTCCAGTTCTTCCTTGGTAGCCGATGCAACTGCATTAGGCTGTTCAGCTGGAACTGGATTTCACACTTCTGTTGGATTCCCTGTCCCCTCTCCCCAGTATCCCACCCTCCAACCCCCAATTGTCACCAATGCTTCCAGTTAATTCCCAAATGGGGAGGATGTTCATATATTCTATAAATTACATAGAATTGCTTCAAGCTAGTTGTGGTTCTCTCTACTAGAAAGAAAGGACTTGTATTAGGCAGCATCTGTCACAACTTCAGAATGATGCAAAGAGTTTCACAGGCATCCAATTGTCTTTTGAATTGTAATCATTATCACAATGCAGGAAATGAGGTAGTCAATGTGCAAGCTCCCACAAACTGCAATAAGATGCTGACCAGTTTTTAGTGGTGTTGCATGGGAAGACATGTACAAACGTGATCCTTGAACCAGCCAACAGCACGAACATCGAGGTCATGGTAATCTGAAATCAAGTCCGCTAGGCTAGCCAGGTGTTTCAAACTACCAGAGCAAATTTTCTTTGCTCAGCTCAAGGAAGGCACTCAATTGAGAGGAGGACAAAGGAAGTGTTTCAAAGACTCTCCGAAGGCTTTCCTCAAGAATTACAACATTGATGTCAACGCATGGGAGACCCTTGTGCAGAAGAAACCAGCTTAGAGGAAAGCCCTGTATGAAGGGACATGGTTCTTTGAGAAGATCCATTGGCAAGAGGAAGTACAGAAAAACCAGCGAAAGGATTGCCCGTAATCTTAGCACCATGGACCAATTCTACCTCCCAGAAGCACCAGACAAATGTATTAGAACATAGAACATAGAACATTACAGCACAGTACAGGCCCTTTGGCCCTCGATGTTGTGCCGACCTGTCATACCGATCTTAAGCCCATCTAACCTACACTATTCCATGTACGTCCATATGCTTGTCCAATGACGACTTAAATGTACCTAAAGTTGGCGAATCTACTACCGTTGCACGCAAAGCGTTCCATTCCCTTACTACTCTCTGAGTAAAGAAACTATCTCTGACATCTGTCCTATATCTTTCAACCCTCAATTTAAAGCTGTGCCCCCTCGTGCTTGCCGTCACCATCCTAGGAAAAAGGCTCTCCCTATCCACCCTATCTAACCCTCTAATTATCTTATATGTTTCAATTAAGTCACCTCTCAACCTTCTTCTCTCTAATGAAAACAAGTCCCTCAGCCTTTCCTCGTAAGACCTTCTCTCCATACCAGGCAACATCCTAGTAAATCTCCTCTGCACCATTTCCAAAGCTTCCACACCCTTCTCATAATGCGGTGACCAGAACTGTACACAATACTCCAAGTGCGGCCGCACCAGAGTTTTGTACAGCTTCACCATAACCTCTTGGTTCTGGAACCCGATCCCTCTATTAATAAAAGCTAAAACACTGTATGCCTTCTTAACAGCCCTGTCAACCTGGGTGGCAACTTTCAAGGATCTGTGTACATGGACACCGAGATCTCTCTGCTCATCTACACTGCTAAGAATCTTACCATTAGCCCTGTACTTTGCCTTCTGGTTACTCCTATTATTGGAGATAGGGCTCTAGAGTCAGTGTCATCAGCCACAGAAGGACCTACTGGGGTGGCACGGTGGCTCAGTGGTTAGCACTGCAGCCTCACAGCGCCTGCGACCCAGGCTCGATTCCAGACTTGGGTAACTGTCTGTGTGGAGTTTGCACATTCTCCCCCTGCCTGCGTGAGTTTCCTCCAGGTGCTCCGGTTTCTTCCAACAGTCCAAAGATGTGCAGGCTAGGTGGATTGGCCATGCTAAGTTGCCCGTAGTGTTCAGGGGGTGTGTGGATTATGGGGGGGCTGAGTCTGGATGGGATGCTCCAAGGGGCGGTGTGGACCTGTTGGGCCGAAGGGCCTGTTTCCACACTGTAGGGAATCTAATCTAATCTACTGAACCCATGACCTGTGATATGAAATTTCTTATATTTGTTAGTGAATGGTTGACGATAGGAAAATGAAGGAAAGCTGACCACCTCCTTCCTCATCCTCACCTACCCTTCTATAAATCATATCATGGCATCTTTTACATCCACCTGAGGGACCAGTCAAGACTTTGTTTTAATGCCTCATCTCAAATACTGCACCACCAACAATGTAGCATTCCCTTGGTGCTGCACCAGATTATTGACATGAATAATGCCTCAAGTCTCTGGAATGAGACTTGAACATACGGCCTTCTGGCTTGGAGACACGAGTACTTCACCTGAGCACTTCTCCCAAAAATAAAGGGAAGAGATTAGTGACAGTAAACAAATAGGTTCAAGGTAGAGACAGCTGAAATAGTGGTAAATAAGGATGTACAGAAGAGATATTAAACAAATACTTTGGTCCAGATTTTCAAGCTACACCAAACCCAGGCTCCCCAACCTTCATCTCCTACTTCTAAGTAATACTCATCTCACTTTTTGTGGTTTCATAATTGACGATATTTATAACATCAAAAATGAATGACTAGTAACAAGAAAGTTTTACCCTGGCAAGCCATTAAGTGCAAAACTGGGTTGTACCGTGCACACTCACTCCCTCCTCAAGGTAGCTCAGGAGGAGGTGATAGCAGCCTGTTCCATTCTACTCGGACCCTGCAGAGATGCCGGTTGGTTTTGACCTTGCGGTCTGTTGTCAAATCCCTGAGCAATGATGGAATACTCCATGAACAGACTCCCATCATTCTCAGCCCATGCCCGAAGGTCTCCAACACATTCAGGAACTGACGGTCCCAGGAAAACCTTCCTCGTGCATAAAACCCAAGCACCAGCATCTTTGCCCAGCACATCACTGCTTTGTCTGCCCTCCAAGGGAGATGATTTATAGGGACTCTACCTCAATCTCCTCCTCCTGACCACATGCTATGTTCTGCTCAGCCAGTGCTCTTTGTTCTAAGTTTGATTCAGGCCTAGTGAGGATGTTTGAGCTGGAGGATGGTATGGACGAGGTATGACTTGACTGTGGGAGACACCAGAAGCTGCTGATGAGAATTCAAGCAGCTCGGTCAGTGCCTTGACACAGCCAAACCTAGAGGAGCCACAATGCAAATTGGGTAAAGATTCTGAGATAATGGGAACTGTAGATGCTGGAGAATCCAAGATAATAAAGTGTGAAGCTGGATGAACACATCAGGCCAAGCAGCATCTCAGGAGCACAAAGGCTGACATTTCGGGCCTTAAACGTCAGCTTTTGTGCTCCTGAGATGCTGCTTGGCCTGCTGTGTTCATCCAGCTTCACACCTTATTATCTTGGGTAAAGATTCTGCTCTTTCCTAAAGATCAAACTATTGAAGGATCTTGCCGTTGCTGGCTGGCCAGCATTTCTTACCCATCCCCAGCTGCTCTTGAGAAGATGGTGGTGAGCTGCCTTTTTGAACCGCTGCAGTCCTCCTGCTGTGGGTTGACCTACAATGCTATTAGGGAGGGAGACTGGAGAAAGAGTGACATATAAAAGTGGTCTGAGTTCACTTATCAGTTCCAACAAGACATTGATGTGAGCTGTTATATGCCCATTAATAACTCTGCTCAGTCACGATCTATACATCAGTGATATGCCAACTTGGCTGACGTAACTAGTCACTTGCTCTGACAGTGTTAGGCGGTTGTGGTCACTCGATCTTCTGAACTGTGTGTGTGTGTGTGTGTGTGTGTGTGTGTGTGTGTGTGTGTGTGTGTGTGTTTGTGCATGAGTGTCTTTATGCATGTTTGTCTGTGTGTGTGTACGTATAATGTGTGTGGCGCTGCAAACAGAATTAGAAGCTTGTCATCCAAAGTTGCCTACCACTTACCTTTATCAGGTTATTGAACTGTTTTCAGCATTGAACTCACATCCTCATGGTCATTCCTCTTCTGCTTGATGTGAAGCTGGATGAAGTGATTCTTGTTATAGTTTTAATGGACAGCCCTCAGAAAGACACGATATCTTTACATTTTCTAGACGACATCACTGCATGTGACACACTAGAATAAAAGGTCTGTGTCTGACTCTCTATCCGTTCACTTGGTAGCCAGTTAGTCAGTCTGCTAGACAGTCAGCTAGTCAATCCATTTATCAGGCCACTCGCCAATTTTTAAGGCAATGATAGATAGATGTTGGAGTAGTAAAGGAATTAAGGATTATGGTGGGTAACTGGACACATGATCTAATTGAATGGTGGAGCAGGTTTGAGGGGCCAGATGCTGGCCCGGCTCCTTGAACATATTTCTTAAGACCATAAGACCATAAGACATAGGAGTGGAAGTATGGCCATTCGGCCCATCGAGTCCACTCCGCCATTTAATCATGGCTGATGGGCATTTCAACTCCACTTCCCTGCACTCTCCCCGTAGCCCTTGATTCCTCCTGAGATCAAGAATTTGTCGATCTCTGCCTTGAAGACATTTAACATCCCGGTCTCCACTGCACTCCGTAGCAATGAATTCCACAGGCCCACCACTCTCTGGCTGAAGAAATGTCTCCTCATTTCCATTCTACATTTACCGCCTCTAATTCTAAGGCTGTGCCCATGGGTCCAAGTCTCCCCGCCTAACAGAAACAACTTCCCAGCATCCACCCTTTCTAAGCCATACATTCTTATGTTCAATCAGCCAGTCTGCTCATCAGCCTGTCCGTCAATCTGCTAATGAATCTGTTGGACAGTCAGCTAGTCATTCTGTTAGTTAGTCAGCTCATTACTCTGTTAATTAATCTGTTAGTCAGCTAGTCATTCTAATAGTCCCTTAGTCAGTCTGCCATATAGCCTGTTAGTGATTCAATTAGTCATTCAGTATGTTAGACAGCAAGTCAACTATCTACTAATTTAATCATTAATATAATTGTAATCGAGATAAGTGTTTAACCCAGACTGGATATGTAGATCTGAGATGTCCAATTAGTGTACATAAGCTTCCAGATGTCTATCTCAATATAAGCCTGACTGTCTACAGTGTATGTTAAACCACCAAACACAGAAGAAACCACAAGCAAGTTAGTTGTCACCTCTATTCAAGTCCTTTCGGTGTCTCGAGACAGAAGAAAAAATATCTCTCACATCTCTACATCTACATTAATTAAAGTATCAAGAGAGGCATCAGAGAATGTTGAGGAGTCCTCGGACATCCACCTGTGCCACCACAGACTGCCTGCAAACATATACTCAGTGCATGCAAAACCTAGTTCTGGGGTTGCTCACCTCTTCAAAGAGCTCTTAACTTCCTTTCCCACCTACAGGCCACTAATCAGACATACCCCTCCCAGGCCAATGAGGTACCTTAAATCAAATGCTCGTACTATGTCAGTGATGCTGGTGTGGGTTCAGGACCTGAAAATGCTCTTGCCACTTGATTCCTTGCTCCAAATTGAAAATCCAGACTTTTATCCAGATCCAGGCCCACAATTGAAAACACATAATATTCCAGAGATAATGGGGAACCAAAGGACTAATCAGGAACTTCATGAAGCCAATGATAGTAAAGAAATAGTCTTGAAGAAATTGTGATCAGAGATAATGGGAACTGCAGATGCTGGAGAATCCAAGATAACAAAGTGTGATGCTGAATGAACACAGCAGGCCAAGCAGCATCTCAAGAGCACAAAAGCTGACGTTTCAGGCCTAGACCCTTCATCAGAGAGCTCTCTAGGCCCAAAACATCAGCTTTTGTGCTCCTGAGATGCTGCTTGGCCTGCTGTGTTCATCCAGCTTCACACTTTGTTGTCTTGATGAAATTAATGGGATAACATAGTGACAAATCTCTGGGTCTGATAACCTACATCCTCGGTTTTTAAAAGAGAGCTGCAGAGCTAGTTGTGTGCATTTGTTTTGAACTTCCAGAATTCCTTAGATTCTAAACAGGATTGGAAGGTAACAAGTAACTCTCCACAATTTAAAAGGGAAGGAAGAAAGAAGCTGGGAAATGGTAGACCTGTTAGTCTAAGAAAATAGTTAAAAAGCTTGGATCGATCATTGGTAATAGGGCACTTAGAAAAGCATATGTTTCAGTGGAATCAACATAGATTTACAGGAGGGAAGTTGTGTTTGACTAATCTGTTAGGGGTTTCTTGAGGATGTAATGTGGAAGATTCATGGGGGATCATGGATTAGCTGTGTTTGGATTTTCTAATTGCATGATGCCACAAAAGAGGCTCTAGAAAATTAGAGCTCATGAGCTTGAAGGTTTAGCGTGGAATGAGGATTGGTGATGGACAGAAAACAGTCAGAATAAATGGAATATTCTCATTTGGTCAGCTGTAACTAGTGGAGCACTGCAAAGTTCTGTACTTGGATCGCTACCATTTACAATAGTATTAATAACTTAGGTAAATCTGTTGAATGTAATATATTCGCATGTTTTTGATCATGCAAAGCTAGGTGCAACAGTAGAGGAATGGTAGACGATTTACAGCATGTGAAGTTGACCATTGATAGGAGGTGTTTGTAGACTGGAAAATGTTTATATTTAAAGGGACCTGGGCCTCCTTGTACTTGAATCACTACTATATCACATTGCAAGTGCAGTGAGCGATTAGGAGATAGATTGCATGTTAGGTTTTCATTTACAAAGGGATTGGAATGTAAGAGTTAAGAGTATAATTGTCTAGGATATCAGTGAGGCCATAATGTGCTAATCTGGACAGTTTTGTGTATTTGGAATATGAACCTAAGAAAAGAGGGGCTCAGTTGGCTACAGACTACAGTGCGGTGCAGAATAAAGCCAAGGGCATAGGTTCAATCCTCCATCAGTTATGGTAGTTCTTGGAGGTCCTACATCTTCATCTTATCCCATGCTTGTGAAATGGTTACCCTCAAGTTATACATAACCAATTGTCTCTCTCTCCCTTTCTCTCTCTTTATCTCAAATGGAGAAAGATTCCTATGGTCCTCTACAGACTGTGACTCCATACCATTCCATCTCAGGAAGAATACATTTTCCGTAGAGGAAATGCAATAACATTTGTTGGACTCATTCCTGGGATGAGAGGATTACATTGTGAAGAGACAATGAATACACTAGACCTATGGAGAATTAAAGAATGAGAAGTAATCTGATTTAAACATTAAGATTCTGAAGGGGTTTGGCAGTGTAGATACCAGGAGGTTAGCAAATATAGAACATGAACTGATACCAGAATTGAGAGGTTTATAACTGTCAGGATAGACTAAACAATTCTCCAAGATCTCCAGGCTCCTACAATTGTGATTCCAAGTTTTCTTTGCTCCACCACTGGTGGCTGTGAGTTCAAATACCAAGGCCCTAAGCTCTGATATTCTCCTCTTAAACTTCTCCACTTACCTACCCCTGTTTCCTCCTTACACTTCATTAAAATGGTTTAAGACCATAAAAGATGACCATAAAAGTAGGCCATTTAGTCCATCAAGACTACCCTACCATTCAAAGCAATCATGACTGACCCAATAATCCTCAACTCACTTTTCTTGTCCTTTCCCCCATAATCCTTGCTTCCCTTACATATAAAAAATCTGCCTATCTCAGCCTTGAATATACTTGATGGTCGAGCCTCAATAGCCCTCTGTAGTAAAGAATTCTACAGATTTGCAACATTCTAAGAAATTCCTCCTTATTTCTGCCTTAAAATGGGCAACCCCTTACTCTGAGATTATGACCTCTGGCTCTAGACTCTCCTACAAGATCCCAAGACAATACCTTCCAAACCCACAACCACTTCATCTAGAAGGAAGAAGGGCAGCAACACCACCTGCAAGTTCCTCTTCAAGCCACTCACCTTCCTGACTTGAAAATATATCAGCATTCCTTCACACTTGGTAGGTTAAAATCCTGAAATTCCCTCTCTAGCAACACTGTCAGTCTACCTACAGCTCATGAACTGTAGCAGTTCAAGAAGATAGCTCACCACCACCTTCTCAAGGTCAACTAGGAATGGGCAATAGAAGCTGGCCAGCCAATGATCTTACAAGTAAATTAAGACGAAGGAGAATAATGTCTCTGCATACAACCTGTCAAACCCCCATTTATATTACAAGAAGATTGTCTCACGTTCTTCTAAATTCTAAAGAGTACAGGTTCAACATACTGAACCTCTCCTCACAAAACAATTCCCCCATACCCAACACAAATCTTGTGACTCTTCTCTGGACTGCATCTAATGCCAATATATCTTTCCTTAGGTAAGGGGACAAAATGTTCCCATTTTTTATACTCCAATCCCTTTGAAATAAAATTGAAATTCCATGTGCATTCCCTCTGACCTGCTGAACTTGTAATGCCAGATTTTTACAATTCATTAACAAGGGCTTCCAAGTATGTCTGCAGCCTTTTTCCATTTAAATAACATTCAGCTCCTCTATTCTTCCTGCCCAAGCATACAAACTCACATTTTCCCACATTACAATCCATCTACCAAGATTCTTCCCACTTGCTTAGCCTGCCTATATCTCTCTTTACGCTGTTTGTGTCATTTCCACCACTAGTCCTGCCCATTTATTTTTGTGCAAACCTAACTATATGTTTTTCCCAGGAACAGATGTTAATCTAATTGGCCCATGGTTACCTTTATTTTGTCTCCTTCCCTTTTTAAATAAAAATGATACATTGGCAGATTTCCAATCCTCCATGATTTTTTCCAGAATCTAAGGACTCTTGGAAGATTACTACCAGTGCATCCAGTATCTCTGTAGCTACTTCCCTTAAGATCTTCGGATGGATCCCATCAGGTCCAGGGAACTTATTGGTCTCTAGGTTCATCAGCTTCCCTCGTAGTTTTTCTGCAGTGATAGTAATTGTATTTATTTCCTCTCCTCTTTTTCCCACTTAGTACTTAGTATTTTTAGAATGCTAATAGTATCTTCTACTGTGATGATTATGCAAAGCATTTATTCAACTCCACTGCCATTTTCTGGTTCCCCAGTATTCATTGTCCTGCCATTTTCTCTAAGTGGCCTGTGTTCACTTTGGTTTCTCTCCTACTTTTTATATATTTAAAGAAGCTCTTGCTGTCTGTCTTATTATTTCCAAATCTACCCTCAAATTTTATCTTCTTCCTCTTTAATATATTTTTTTTTAGAAATGTTCCCCAACCCTATGATTACCAATAATCTTTGTCACATTTTATATTTTTTGCCTTCAATTTGTTTCTACATTACAGAAGTGAAAATACTTCTAAAGGTTGTTGATTGCAATACACTTTGAAATGTTGAGTGGCCATAAGAAGCGTTGGATGAATACAAGCCTTTCTTTGGTTTTGTCAGTTTTAAAACTTGTCTCTTGACCAAGCTTTCGGTCACCAGACCTGATATCTTTTGTATGTGATTCATACTTAAATCATGTTTAGTAACAGTCCTGTGTTTAGCACTGTGAAAGGTTATGCGTGATTAAAGATGCTATATAAATGCATGATATTGATGGTGATGTTACTATGCTGGCAAAATCAAATCAAATAATTTGGAAGAACAATCTTGTATTAATTATAGTAGAGAAAGATTGTGCCAAACAATGTTTCTGTTCTGTAAATTCTACATAACTGTTTCTTGAAACCAGCAGAAGTAGTGCTTAGAAATACAAATAAGCATCAGAAAGTCATCTGAAATTGGACTTGGGCCTCTTTTGAATAAAGAAGGAGCTGTTTGGAATCAAAACAATGCTGTCAGTGCTGGTGGAGGATGGTTTACACTAGGTCCTGGGGGATATTACTTGTATAGAGATTTGGCTGGCAGCATCTCACTTTGGAAGGAGGAATGGTGATTACTCTTACCACTGCTTCAGTGAAGTTGGAAGACCAGAGGCTGGCGTAGTTGCCTTCTACATCTTGTTCGTGCTCACGTTTTGCAGCTGGTTCTTGAACAGAGTTTAGGATCTGAATTTGCATTTTAAATTGATCTAGTACCGATTTAAGACACAAAAACTGAAAGGTTCAGTTTGACGTTGATGTTGCCAGTACAGAAGCATGTGGCCAGAAGTTGGTTTATACTCAGCCCATTAACACACAAAATACATTTACAACGTATTTCTATCAAAGTAAATAACCTTTGCTATTTTTGGCCCATGTTCTGGATATTTGAGCATGAATAAAAGGTAAGTACTTTGTTATTTCAATGAGATTCTCTTTCATTTTTCGAAACTCTCGAGAATGCAAACCCAGTTTGCCCAATTTCTCCTCACAGGCCATCCTGGGAACAAATCTGCACTCCCCCTCTGGCAACGACATCTTCCCTGAGATAAGGAGACTAAAACTGTACACAGTAGTCTAGGAGCAGCTTAACCAAACTCCTATATAGTTGAAGCGAGACTTCACTTCTCCTGTACTCCAGTCTTCTTGCAATAAAGGCAAATATTCAATTAGCCTTCCTAATAGTTTGCTGCACCTGCACTTTAGCCTTCAGTGACTTATCAACAAGATCACCCAGGTCCCAATGTACACTTACACTTTCCAAACTCTTAAGATTTAAGAAGAACTCTGCACAGCTGTTCCACATACACGTAAAGTGGATGAGAGCACACTGTGTGAACTGGGTTTAATACCTATTTGTAAAATTTATACCCGTTTAAGACAAAATGTGTGTCTTGTCCAGCTGTAAAAGGGCTTGACTCACCAAAGTTCGATGAAGTTGACCAGTCTGTTTGCAATGTGTTTCATGATTTCTTGTGTCTCAACCTATCCAGGTAACAGTGATAGAGGTTCATCTGAAATATTTGTCTCACTATATCTATTGTAACATAGGCTGTGGATCATTTCTAAAATTTCTAACTGTAATTTCAATCAGTACAGAGGTTCTGTCCATTGTAGATGGATTCATTTCAACCTCTCACTTCCTGACAGCTAATAGCCTGGTTCACTATGAAACACCCCCTCTTGTGTAATTTGAACTGCAGTAAAACTACCACCAGTGTTTAATGATAGCATTGTGAGAAGTGTCAGGAAAACGCAGGTGAACAGAAAAACATAAGAAAACTTTTGGCAACTGTCCCTATAGTCTCCTGATTCATTTCATGCTGTTACTCTTGCTGAATTCATGCCTGCTTATGCTTAATTTTGTTGCAGCATCTCACCAATTCATCTTCTCTGTAGACTGGATTATGTGAGGGAAATTGGAAAGCAAACTCCAACAAAGTCTGTAAAACATCAGGATATGGCTGCGAGAGCGAGACACTGCAAACCTGTATAACTGGGAGGCCCACCTATCGCACACTGCACTTGTGTGTAGAGTGCTGCAGCTTGTGGAGCAACTTGCAGCTTCCAAGTCCTGCAATTCCGCTCCTCCAAGGTCAGATAGCTCAACCCTAGGCAGCTTAACCCTTTATGTTGTCATATGAGGAAGAGTTGGCATTATACTAAGTGGACATAGAAAAATGAGAAGTGGGGTTGTTGCACCAAGCCCTGACTTTCGACTTCATTTTTCTGGTGGCCCTGGACACCGGACCTCTCAGTGGCTGCAGTGACAAGGTCAGGCGCAGGGCTGGTGTCGGCGAAGTGGAGCCATTGCTTTAGGTATGATTTCAAATTAAGGGGTTCTCATTTAAGGTGGAGGTAAAGTAGATATTCTTTCTGCTTATGGACGCTGCAGCCCTCTGGACTCAATATCGAGTTCAATAATTTTAGGGCCTGAACTCTCCCATATCGTAGCCCGTTACCCCATACACCAGATTTTGTATTCACCATAGCCTGCCATTACATACCACCTGTTGCTAGTCACTCATAGTCTCCATTTACTCTCCTTGCCAGATTGTCATCAATTTCTTTGTCTATCCAACTGTTCTCCTCTTTATTTGAGCTCTGCCCCCACCTCACCCCTCCCCCTGCCCTATCTTCTGCAATATAAACTGACATTTTCCTAGTTACCATCTGTTCTAAGGAAGGGACACCGGACCTGAAATGTTAACTGATTTTTCTTCCAGATCATGCCAAACCTGCTGAGCTTTTCCAGCAACTTCTGGTTTTACTTCCGTCATTAATCTTTGGAATTCTCTTCCCTGGACAGAAGTGAAGCTTGGCTCAGTGAATATACTTAAGGTTGTGTCAGACAGGCTTTTGACCTATGAGGGAGTTGGGGTTATGGGGAAGATGTGGGAAAGTAGAGTTGAGACCAAGATGATATTGGCTCCATTGAGTAATGGAGCAGGCTCAATGGGCAGAATGAACTACTTCATGTCATAATTTCTTATGAGCTTGTAGTCCTGATTTGCCGATTTGTCTTCCTTACATTTCACAGACCAGCAGATTTAGAAGGTCTTGTTTCTTTTTGTGCTGTCGCTTCTGAAAACCACAATCCACACAAACTAACAGGAACATTGGATTTGCTAGGACCTGCTGGTTTCCACAGGGTTATGCAAAATACCAATAAAGCTCAGGGAGAGGGAAATGATGTTTACCAAATGACGTACTTCTTCTTTCTTGTGCTGGAGTGGAGAGACAGCCTAGGAATGGAACTGTCAATATTGCCATCAGTGGCTAAAAATTGCTTGCATTCTGAGCAAAGTCTGGGCCTGAAAGGGGGGCGTACTGATGCGAAACAGTAAAATTGTTTATTTTCGCAACGGATGTTTCCTGAGCTTCAGTGAATAAATCATCCATGCAAATTACAACCCTCCCCTTGTTCACATAAAAATTCCAGGAAACATGTAGCTGCTGTTGGGAGGAATTGTCCGGGACAAGTTGTTGACGATGCTGTGAGGACACCTCCCTGGATACTGTTTAACCACTGGCTTCCCAGTGCTATTTTGTTTTACTGTTGCTTAATGATTTATTTGTCAGGAAGAATTAAAAAGGCTGGGCCTCTTTCTGCTTGTGAAGAGAAAAGCCCACTAAAAATTATGCAGAGTTCAGTAGAGTTTGAAGTTGAGAAACTGCTTCCACTTATGGGTGAGACAAAACAAAGCTCACTGATGGATTAAATCAAAAATACAAGAGGAAATAATCTGGAGGGAAGTACTTGCCATTACATGAAGAGTTCAAAGTGGAGAGCAATGATGCAAACCCAAAGGAAATTGGAAAGGCACCTAAGGGTGACAGAGGAAATATTGGAACAAATCATTTGAGTGGGAGGTAGATTGTAGGGAATATAAAAACGGCTTGGAATCATTAGGATGAATGGCCTGTTTCTATAGGTTCCATGTTACCCAAGCCACAGTACTGTTGTTGTAGTTGTGATGTAGTGTTGTACTGTTGCTGTAGGGTTGGGGTATTGTTGTTATAGTCATGCCCCATTACTGGTGTTGTTCTGTTGCAGCAGTATCATTGCTTCAGTTGTGTCATATTGTGGTAGCAGACTGTATATTGTTGTTGTGGATGTGCATTGTCGTAGTTGGTAAAGTTGTTGAAGTTCTATTGTATTGTTGTTGTAATGGTGTCATTCTGTTGGTGCTGTATGACTATAGCCCTTGAAATTTTGTGAGACCCCCTTGACCTGTCCTACAAGAACTTCAAAGGGTCAGCTCTGAGAGAGCGCTGCACTGTTGGAGGGCCAGCACTGAGGGACTGTGATACTGTCAGATCTGGTGGTACTATTTCAGGATTAATGGATTTTTCTCTATTCAGGCCATGACATCACCTTCTCACTAAAGCATCTGATAGTTGGTTTCTCATTGCTGTTTTGTTGAATTTGTATTGAAATGGCTGCAATTTCTGAACGAAGGATCTGTTGGTAAACTCTCTGTCCTCAGTTTACAAAGGGAAGAGTGATGTGAGATTTTCCTGAGGCTATGATTTGGGAAGGAGTTAATCAATTAAGGTGTCAAGTATGACTGGCAGGATATTTACTACTGTGTTTCATTTTACTACTTCTTAAAAACTTCTAACAGCAAATGTAACCTTCCTCGGATCCTTTCCTTCACATGATATCCTGTTTTATTGGAACTTTGGCAAGCAGTAAATCTCTGGCCCTGCCTCTCTGCAGGGCTGGGTGTGGTGCAGTCCCATACACTCTGCACCTCACAGTAATAATGTGGCGAGTTTAGAGTAGGAGTGCAGAACACCCACAGGTACACCTCGGTCTGAGCGGAAGCTGCAACAACCTGTAAGGTAAGGTCTAAGTGTGTGTTTAAATCCTGTGCTGGAACTGAGTATTCAACCGCGGAGTACAGCAAGTGGCACAGTCTGACATTTGCACTGCCTCAGTGACTTATTCATTTTAACCTGTCTCAATTTGATTTACATTGCTTAATGACAGGTGGTTTTTCAGTTAGCACAACAATAAACTCACCATCTGAACGTTTGTGTGAAATCTTGTTAGGCATATATTGACAATGGGAGTTTCAAAATGCTTTCTCTTTCCCTTCTAACTGCAATTCCTCGGTCCAGTGCTCCAGGGGAATGAGTTTGGACTTTGAACTATGTTCTTAGTTGTTAGGATTGAAAAATTAAACCTCACTTTATAGTCAGTAGCAAGCACTTGGTAAAGCTGCCTGCCGTTTTAGATGTGACCTGCCTGTGTTGTAGAATGCCATTAATTGGAAATTTGTGTAAGTTTTATGCAATGAAGAGGAATTGGTGTGGGACAGGGTGGGGCAGGGAGCTGAAAGGGACTTGTCTGGTGAACCATTTAAGGCTGTAACATCGGACATTATAACATCAGTTCCATAAATAGACCTCAAATTCTGTACATGGGGAGAACACCTTTGTTTTTTAATATATGATCAACTGATAGCGTGACTATCATCTATAGTTTAGGACTCTTGCAGGATTGTGCATTTTCTGCCTGTTTAGAAGGTGGAACACTCTTAAGAGGAGATTTTGGGTGTAGGGCTGGTTTATTTGACATAGAATTAACAAATGAAGTAAATAGGTTTCAGTGAAATGAATATTCTCATACCTTTAAGAAACAAAATGTTCATCCCTACTATCAATCTGAGTGGCAATTTGCTCAGACATAATCTTTGAATTAGTGGGTACTAAACTCCTTTGGTAGAGCTGAACATATTCATACTTCAGATTAGAATCTGTCAAATGTCCTGCTGAAAGAATTCCCTCTTCATCTGCATTGGGCTCTGGTCTGGCAAATTGAAAGATTCTTGACCTTGTTTTCAACCCCTCATGGCCTCACCACCTCTATTCATTGAGGACTTTGCATTCCTCCAATTCTGGCCCCTTGTACATTCACGTTGTCTTTACTCCACCTTTGGCAGCTGTGCCTATAGACTCCTGACTCCTAGGCTCTGGAATTATTCCCGTAAACTTTTCTCTCTCCTCCATTAGATTCTCCTCAAAGCCTACCATTTTGTCTAATCTTCAAGATATCAGTCCAAAAAGCTCCGAATGATACCAAATTCAATGACATTCCTTTGAAGTGGCTTGACATTCCAGACTAAAGTAAAAGTGAGAGATATCTGCAAGGTGTTGATTTATCCAGGTTACCCCAGATTGTCTGTGCTGTACACTTCTCTGTTACAAACAGTCCATGTTCATTCCTTGGCGTTGGGTTTCACTGACTGCCTCTCTACTGAAGGAGATCTCTGGCGGTTTGCTTCATTAGTAGAGTCTAACCTCTGATACCTCCCTTGATCACCAAGAATGTTGCAGGTTGCAGGGAGACTTGGATAAACTGCAGAATTGGGCTGAAAGGTGGCAAATGGAGTTCAATGCGGATAAATGTGAGGTGACTCACTTCGGGAGGAATAATAGGAAGGCAGAATACTGGGTCAATGGAAAGATTCTTGGTAGTGTGGATGTGCAGAGGGATCTTGGTTTCCACGTACATAGATCCCTGAAAGTTGCCACCCAGGTTGATAGTGCTGTTAAGAAGGCTTACGGTGTGTTAGGTTTTATTGGTAGAGGGATTGAGTTCCAGAACCGTGATGTCATGCCACAACTGTACAAAACGCTATTGCGACCTCATTTGGAATATTGCATACAGTTCTGGTCGCCCCCATTACAGGAAGGATGTGGAAGCATTGGAAAAGGTGCAGAGGAGATTTACCAGGATGTTGCCTGGTCTAGAGCAAAGGTCTTATGAAGAAAGGCTGAGGGACTTGGGTCTGTTCTCATTGGACAGAAGAAGGCTAAGAGGGGATTTAATAGAGGTATACAAGATGATCAGAGGATTAGATAGGGTGGACAATGTGAGTCTTTTTCCGAGGATGATGACATCAGCTTGTACAACGGGGCATAGCTACAAATTGCGCTGTATTGTTCTATGTTCTTCAAAGTTTACATCTTTTGTCTAATTATGCTTTCGGGGTGTGTACATATTCAGTACGTTGTCTAACCTATCCTCTTGCCAGGAAAATTAAATGAAGCATCAGGGTGTGAGCTGCCATTAAGCCTACTCAATACTTATCCTTTTGAACCACAACAACTTGCTGGGCTGAGTTTTTAACCTGGGCTTGAGAATCCCCAACTTGCACATTTTCATGGCTTATAAAATGCATACCTGACCCATGTGTGACTTTACAAAGGGTATTTTCACAGTGCATGGTGTGTGAGAGAAGTGTGCACTGTATTGTTTCACTAACAATGCTGTCTCTTATTTTCTACTCCCCACCTATAGTTTTGTGTTTTTTTTTTCGTCTCTCTGGAACAACTCTAAATGTGCTCCAAACAGAATGGTCAGTAATATTGCTGTAAATTTGCTTTTGATTTAAAGAAGAGAAATTCATTAACAATCCTCAGCAATGGTTTTAAAATACTAAAATCAAAAAACAGCAAAACGTGACCCAGGACTTAAAATGGTGTTTGGGTGGAATTGACTGAAGCTTGGTAATATGGGGAAGTTTTAGTGGAGGTAGGGATGAACAAGAATTGCAGAGGCCTGGAGCGGATATGGGAAATAGCTTCAATAAGGAGACTTGCTGCCCACCCCTGCCTTGCCTGCTCTTTTTAATGTGCCACTTGTTGTATCCCCCTCCACCCTTGGTTGATGCATTTACTGCTGTAGCATAGTAATGTCTGCACCATCCTCAAGGCTTTCAGGGGATGTGTTGATGGGAGTCAGCAATAGGAGTCGGTTAAATGAGATGTTAAATAGCCTGATGCTAGTGCTTCATTTGCCTGGGAGGCCTTCACTGCCATTTGCATCCACATTGCCTCCCCTCTGCTATTCCTCCCCCATTTTCCACACCCTGTAGCTCCTGACCAAGCCCGCTGGCATGGACATGGAAACCAAGGTGACTATGGAGCAGACACTACCTCCTGCACCCTGCTCTGCGATATGCCGATCTCCTGATGTCAAGTACAGTTTATTGAGGGAATTAGAATCCTTGCCTAATCTACATTGACCGTGGAACCTAAATTCATGCCCAACTTTTCCTGTGATGCCTTAATGACAGTTATCCAAAAAGTTGCAGACAAAAGCAAATTTGTCAGAGAAAACTTCCCAATACACTACATAACAGTACAATCAGACAAAATATCAAAACCACTGAAAGAGATTATAGCAAGAGTGAGTATGTTTGATTAAAGGTAGGATTTATGGAGAATGGCAAGGACTGGAGAGACCAGTTTCGATGATGAGATGTAGACTCAAGCCACCTGAAAGGATAGTCACTGGCAAAGGGAATTTTTTTTGTGTGTGTCTACAGGAGGTCAGAGGTAAAGAGAGTTTTCGGGAGCAGAGTGAGGTGCAAAATTTTAAAATACAATACTTTCTCTAAAGGGACAACAAATGAAAGGAAAAATCCAGAAATGATACAGTGCCAGTTTTTGAGATTTGAGACATGCAAATGTTTTTCTGCCGACAAAATGGGTGTATTTTTCTAATTTTACTTTAAATTGTTCAGAGTGGGTATGTTTGTTGGCAACTAACACACCATTGCCACCAGTGAGATGGCTCACCCATAAGTCAGCTCGCTCAGAACGGGGAGCAATGCCTTATCCTATCACAGGTCTTGACACTGGCAACCTAGTTGGCCAGAAGCTTCCAGCTGGTCATTAGAGACCCACAGCCTCTAGGTCTTAAAGCCTGCTGGTTGAGACCTACTCTTCAGAAGATCCAGTGGTGTGAAGGTAAGTGATTACCATTTATAATCGTGTTGCAGGGCTGGAGGTTTTGGCAGGGGTGTGTGAAAGAGGAAGCAAGTGCAGGAGGGTATCTTCAGTGTGAGGACAGATCTTTATGTCCACAAGCACTGTGCAGTGTGCACTGTGACCACTGTGCCACAGCCATTCTTACAATACAGTCATGGACAAATGTACCTATGAGAGATAGATTGGTGAGGACAAGGTTTAGGATGTTTCTCCTTCTTGGCTCCCCCACTATATTCCACAGAATCAATCTAGTAGTTAATTGCATCAGGACTTGGTCAGTAGTGGTGCTTTCAAAGCTCCTCACCAAATTTTGTAACTTTTCTTCCCCATAAGAACACTAGGGCGGCACGGTGGCTCAGTGGTTAGCACTGCAGCCTCACAGTGCCAGGGGCCCAGGTTCGATTCCAGCCTCGGGTGACTGTCTGTGCGGAGTTTGCACATTCTCCCCGTGTCTGCACGGGTTTTCTCCGGGTGCTCCGGTTTCCTCCCACAATCCACAGATGTGCAGGCTAGGTGGATTGGCCATGCTAAATTGCTTGTAGTGTTCAGTGGTGTGTGAGTTACAGAGGGATGGATCTGGGTGGGATGCTGCATGGGGCAGTGTGGACTTGTTGGGCCAAAGGGCTTGTTCCCACACTGTAGGGAATCTAATCTAATCTAGATCTTGGACCAGGTGTGGGTCATTCCGTACATCAAAGTTGTTCCACCATTGAATAGAATCATGTCTGATGTCATCATGGTGTCTTTCCACTTTCCTGCCTGTCATATTTTCTCCCCCTCTCTAATATAATGGGAGATTCCTCATTCCTAAACTCCATCTGCTCTTTCTGTAGTTCACCCATGAGGTGAATTATATTCTCAGCATCCCGTCTGTGAAGTCCTCTTACAATCTTATGTGTTTCAGTAAGGTCACCTATTATTCTCCTAAACTTGAATGAGTACAGGCCCAACCTCCTTTAGAATAGAACATAGAACAGTAGAGCACAGGAACAGGCCCTTTGACCCACTATGTCTGTGCTAACTGTGATGTCATTCTAAACTAAACCCACCTACCTGCACATGGTCCATAACACTCTATTCCCTGCCCACGTGTGTGTATGTCTAAATGCCTCTTAAATGTTGCTATTGTATCTGTTTCTACCACCTCCCCTGGAAGTGTGTTCCAGGAACCTACCATCTTCTGTGTGAAATAAAACTGTCTTGCACAACTCCTTTAAACTTTTTCCCTCTCTCTTGAAACCTATATGATCAAGTATTTAACATATCCACCCTGGGAAAAATGTTCCAGCTATCCACCCTATCCATGCCTCCCATAATTTTATACACATCTATCAGGTGACTCTGATTCTGTGAAATGGTTTGGGTGTTTGGAGAGGGGAGCTTGTTCAGCAAATGTCACACAATGTGCACTCATCAATTATCTCTCCCTGTTCTACTAGTAAGTACAACTGCCTGTTATATGCCTAGTCAAACAAAAGGTTTTCATTGAAAATTGAGTGGCTGGGTGGATATTTGAAAGTTTGTTTTATTCAGTTGCCATTTAATGAAGGGAGAGATTTCAATATAGTACAGGTGATACAAGCCAAAAGTGCAACAAATGGAAACAGATCAGTTCTAATTTCTTCATGTAAACTGGGGCAAGTTATTTGATCTGAACATCAAAGCAAAGCCAGAGTTTCTGCTGCCTCTTGAATATTCGGTGATGGACATTAGATAAGAAAAAAAAATCATTCTCTTGCTTTTAAACTTTCTATATTTGCAAGGTCGCCGATGTTCCATGGCATTAGTACAGTACTGCATACAATTCAGGTCACCTTGCTACAGGAAGGATGTTATGGAAAGGGTACAAAAAAGATTTACGAGGATGGCATCAAGCCTAGAGGGTTTGAGTTATAAGTAGAGGCTGGACAGGCTGGGAATTCTTTTTCCCTAGGGCATCGGAAGGGGTGACCTTATCGAAGTTTATAAAGTCATGGGGGGGCATAGATAAGGTGAATTTTCAATGTCTTTTTCCTGGGGTAGGGGAGTCCAAAACCAGAGGTCATAGGTTTAAGGTGAGAGGAGAAAGATTTAAAAGGGACCTGAGGGGCAACTTTTTCATGCAGAGAGTGGTACTTAGATGAAATGAGCTGCCAGAGGAAGTGGTAGAGGAAAGTACAATTACAACAGTTAAAAGACATTTGAACTGCATTTATTGCTCATCCTTAATTGATATAGGGAAGTTGGTGGTGAGCTGTCTACTTGAACCAAGGCAGTCCATGTGGCATTGGGACATGCAGTATATTATTTGGAAGGGAGTTCGAGGATGTTAACACAACAACTGTGGAGGAATAGTGGCCTATATCCTCGTCAGTCTTGTGTGTGAAATAGAAGGCAAATGGATTCGGTTTGGTTTTACCATTGTTCTGTTGAGGACATGACCTTAATGACCTCCTGACTCAATGCCCTGGGAAACAGATGACTGACAAGTAAAAATAAGCTTTTTGATATTGATGACTCCAATCAGCGTAGAGTTTTCTCCCTGATTTATCATTCCTCAAAAGGTGACCTCGTCATCCCATGAATCAGCCTAGTGAACCTTCTCTGAACTGCTTCTAATACAAGTATTGCTTTCCTTAAATAAGGGAATCCAAATTCAGTACAGTGTTCTACATGTGCTGTCACATTTGTTCAGTTGTAATAAGATTTTGCTACTTTTATACTTGATCACTGTTGCAATAAAAGCCAGCATTATCTGATTTTCTAATTACTTGCTGTAATTGTATGCTGGCCTTTTATAATCCACCAGTACCAAGTGTTGCTCAACATGAAGGAGTACTAATTTATCAACTGAGGGAGGTGGTACATTGTGATCAGGAGGAGGTATGCTTGCCCATGAAACGTCTTGTGCCGTGAAACATCATGGGATCTGTAGTCAATGTCGAGGACTCCCAGAGCAATTCCCTCCTGACAGTATGCCATTGTTTTACCACCTCTACTGTATCTGTCCTGCCAGTAGGAGAAGACCACAGGGATAGTTATGGTGGTGTCTGGGTCATTGTCTGTTAGTCATACTGAAACAAACCTAGACAGGCTGTTGCATCACTCAAGCCCTCAGGCGTTTAAGGAGAATTTGCAGGGTCTTTTTTCACATATACAAGATTTAGAAAAGAATACTTTGTACCATTCTGTTATGTCATTGTTATTTGAAAAGCAACATTTTACCAATCCTCCTTCAAAAGCATCTCCCAAACCTGTAAGCTCTAACACATAGCAAGATGAGCAGCTACCACCGTGTTAAAGCTCCCTGACAAGCTACACGGCATCCTGTCTTGGAACGATATTCCATCACTAGGTCAAAATTCCTCCTTAACAGTACTGTCAGCTTACCTGAAACACAGATTGCAGACAACTCACAAATACCTGCTCCAGAAATGGACATTAAATGTTCACATTACTAGAGATACAATAATGCCTACGAATGAACAAAAAAACTTGCAGCCTGTTCAACCAAAATGCAAATTAATCTTTCCAAATGTGTGGAATTGGAGTGTAGAGAATGAGTTTCCTATCATCAGCATGAAGTAACTTCGACCTGGCTGTGTTAACTTTATCAGCAGTTCAAAGCTGTTTGGATAAACCTTTGCAATATAATAAAGCCTGGCCCAATGGGAACACCTGCTAAAGTTCAACGACAGAACTTGAAAAATAAAGACACTATTCTGAGCAGCAATACAAGATCTCAAATTCCACTGTAAACTGGAGATCAATGTTCACCTGGCAGCTGGGGCTGACATTGTTACCTTAGACTTGTTGTGTAAAGTTCAGAGCTTTCCAGAGTGTAAATCTCAAAGTCTGATTTAATGCCTTTAGGTCAGAGGTATCAACTGAGATTTTTGCCAGCTCTTCATTCATCACTGTGCAATACAAAGGCCTTTTGTATTTACCTAATACTCGATCCTATTTCACAGGAAAATTGTCAATGCATTTCTTTTAAAAGGTCTCACTGTCCTACAATCAGCAAGATTACATAAATAAGATGACTAACCAGCAAAGTCTATGAGACTGGGACAGGTGCTGAACTATATCTACTTCTGAAATTTAGGGCCCCAGTGTTTGGGTTGGCCTTCGAAGCATGGAACTGTGACCAGTTAGGTGTTCACCAACCCGTGTCACAAATCCTTGGAACAGATTGTGGGGATCAGCACCTTGCTTTCCTAGTGTAACTATTCATCTGCTAGGGTCGGAGCTTAATTCAGATTGACAGGAGAGAAAATAAGGGTTACTTTTTCTCTTTTAGTGACTGATTTCACATTGCAGTCAGTCATCCTGTGACCTACCACAGAAATCCATCCACTCAGCTGCTGTCACTGAACTGAAATGGCCTGAATGGAAATAGCAATTGAAATCCAGTATCACCATGGGAAATATTTCTTCACAACCCTCTCAAACTGCATTAGCTTTTGATCCTCCTCCAACATCCTTCCACTGTCATGTAGCTTGATGAGCTTGCCTCACTGGTTCCATTCTTATCTGGTGAGTCACAGCCATTGTGTTTGATTATTCTATTATCAAATACTGGATGAGCAGAGATGTCTTCCAAACTATTATTCAGAAGACCACAGCCATTGTCAACAGCCAGCACACCACAAATTCCACTCCCTAGCTGCCGTCTCTGTCCCTGTCTCTGAATGTCTGAGAATGAGCCATGCTGTTTGTGAGAAATCCATTTCCAACCACATATTCTCTACGATACAAAAACGCCAGCTTCAATACCTTGAAGTATTTATGTTGCCCAGTGAAGAAGTAGGGGCTTCCTTGTTGAATGTTTTAAGGCAAAGATAGATGTTGGAACAGTAAAGGAATTAAGAGTTATTGTGAGTGGGTGTGTAAGAGGAGGTGGGTCCATGAAAAGACCAGCCAAGATCTTGTTGAATGGTGGAACAGGCTTGAGCGGTCAGATGGCCTACTCCTGCTCCTGGTTCTTCTGTTCTTATGTCCAGTTCTGGAACCTTTCAGCCGCTGACTCCAACCTCTCTTCCTTATCAACCAACGGGAGCCATGTGTTTGTCTGCTGGGGATTGGGCTCTGTGATATATGGGTGTATCCCAAAGTTGAGGATCGTACTGTCTATGGGCCCCTGAAGCTCCTGAGCCCCTTTATTTCACATTTTTGTGGGATAGAGCCAGTTCTCCAGCTTTGAGGTCCAGGTTAGGTTCAGTCAGTAGATTTCTTTAGGTTGCAACATTATTAAATTCATAAACTAAGTGATCCCTTCGGGGGTGTGATGGCCTAGTGGTTTATCACTGGACTGTTAATCCAGAGACCAAGATAACGTTCTGGGACCTGGGTTTGAATCCAACCGTGGCAGATGGTGGAATTTGAATTCAATAAATATCTGGAATGAAGAATTGAATGATGACCATGTCGACTATTGGAAAAACCCATCTGGTTCACTAATGTCCCTTAGGTAAGGAAACTGCCTTCCTTACCTGGTCTGGACTACATGTGATTCCTGACCCGCAGCAGTGTGATTGACCCTTAACTATCCTTTGGGCCATTTGGGATGGGCAATAAACGCTACCTAGCCAGCAATGCCCTCATCCTGTGAGTGAATAAAAAATTTCGCAAAGTGTTGACTGTTGTCTGTGTTCCACCAATTTCCCAAGTCTTTACAAGAATTCAATATCTGGTTTCCCTGGTACTCTATTTGCTCAAAGGGCTTGTAATACTGCAATACACAGATGGTATAAGGTCATGAGATAGTAGGAACTGCAGATGTTGGAGAATCTGAAGAAGGGTCTCAGCCAGAAATGTCAGCTTTCCTGCTCCAATGATGATGTGTGGCCTGCTGTGTTCATCCAGCTCTACACCTTGTTATCTTTGGTTTAAGGTCATAATGGTTTAAAACCATATCTATCCATTTATCAAAACACCTTGACTGTGGGTCCACCAGGTGGTTTCAACTCTTCATGATGCTGGAAGTGGGGGCTCCACAAATGGTCAGGAGAATGATTTTGTTTTTGTCAGTGATCTCCTTCTATCCTGAAAAAAAATCACATTCTTTCAGCGTACTGGTGCTTATCCTCCACACTCACATTATACAGTTCCAGTGTCCCAAACAGCAACATTTCCAATATTTCCCTGCAATGCTCTTAGCGGGTTCATTGAAAGGCAAAGGTGTATGAAACGTTTGTTTACTGCTGTCACCAATGTAATAATTCAGGCAGCCCAACTCAAAAGGACCATCATTTATTATTGAACACCAAAATAGAGCCACTACTTGTGGTGAACATAGCCTAGTCCCAACCCAGGACAGACAGTTCTGCAGACCTGTTGTTGGGTCTGCACTTTTCTTTAGAAATAGGAGCAAGAGGAGGTCATATGACCCCTTAAGCCTGCCTCACCATTCAGCATGACCGTGGCTTATTCAATTTAGCTTTCTGTTCTTGCTCTCTCGCTATGTCCTTGATTCTATTAGCCTGAGATAGGTTCTGATCAACTCATTTAGAGGTGTTATGACACACTTCTGAAGCAGGTGAACTTGGGCCTCCCCGTCCAGAGGTACGTAGATGAGAGGGCAGGGTTTGGGTGATGAGTTCCAGCTGGGCAGGCCATTACTCATTACCAAGTGAGCTCTCACTCAACAAGCTCCAAGAAGAGATCAATTCCTGATTTGCTTGTGCATTTGTGGGACGTATCACAGTATCTCACCAAATGCCTTTTGTAAACTTCAGCTGATCCCACAACTGTGCTACTGGTGACCTAACTCACTCTGCTCTAGTCACCTTTTATTCCAAACATCACTGACCTGCATTGACTATTGATTAAGAAACACCTCACATTTAAAATACTCACTCCTATGATCAAACCAATGCATCATCCCACACGTCTTCCATATTTCTGCATCCTCCTCCAGCTCTACAAACCTGTAAGCATGCAGCATTACTTGAGTCACAAATGCCCAAAAGCTAGATTTTAATTACTCTACTAATGATTTCACCTAACAGAATAAGTGATCAGCCTCTTTGAATTGCAGCAATAAAAATATGTTTATTCTAAATTGTGCCTTGTGAGTTCAATAAATAGTGAACATGCCATCGGTATCTTGGAGATAATCTACTAGAAAGTGCTATTTGTTGTAACTGGTCATCCAACTGAACTCTGGAAAAAGCTGTTGCTTCTAGGATTCATTCAGGGATAGTGCTGTCCTGCCAATTAATTAATTCTAGGGAGTGATTCACTGAATGAATTGTGAGCTCCCTTCACTTATTTGTTATAATTCTTTGGGATTTGGGAATCTCCAACAGTTGTTGCCCTTCCCTCAATGCCCTTCAACTAATTGGCTTGCCAGGCCACATTGTTGTGGGTCTGGAGTCACATGTCGGTCGACAGATTTCCTTTCCTCAAGGATATTAGTGAGCCAGATGGGTTTTTATGTCACTAACAGTCTCCATTAACAAACTCTTCACCCTCCTAGCCAGATAGTTATCTTTGACTATCCAACTGCTCTTCTCTCTCTAGGCAGGAAACTGCCATCCTTATCTGGTTTCATGTGAGTCTAGGCCCACAGCAATGTGGTTGACTCTTAATTGGGCAACAGCTGGCCTAGCCAGCAACACCCTCACCTCATGAATGAATAAAAAATCTTGTAGATAGGACATATTGTTACTACCGAGCATCAGTGGTGGATGCAATGCCAATCAAGTGGGCTGCTTTGCCCTGGATGGTGTCAAGCTTCTCGAGTATTGTTGAAGCTGTAGCCATCCAGGCAAATGGATAGTATTCCATCACACTCCTGACTTGCGTCTTGTAGATGATGGAGTGTCTTTGAGGAAGCAGGTGAGTTACTCACAGCAATATTCTTAGCCTCTGATCTGCTCTTGTAGCTGCTGTGTTTATGTAGCATTTCCAGTTGAGTTTCTGTTCAATGGTAAACACAAGGATGTTGTTAGTGGTGGATTCAGTGATAACACTGTTAAATATCAAAGAGTGGTGTTTTGATTCTTTCATTGGAGATGGTCATTGCCTGGCATTTGTGTGATGCCAATATTACCTGCCACTTGTCAGCCCAAGCCTGAATATTTTCCAGGCCTTGCAACAATTAGATGTGGACTGCTTTAGTATCAGAGGAGTCGTGAACGGCCCTGAACATTATACAATCATTGGTGAGCGTCCCCACTTCTGATTTAATGGAGGAGGGAAGGTCATTGATGAAGCACATAAAAATGGTTGGGCCTAGGGTATTAATGTGAAGAACCAGTGCAGAGGTGTCCTGGTGAGGAAATGATTGACCACCAACCACCACAACCATCTTTCGATGTGTCGGGTATGGCTCCAACTAGTGGAGAGTTTGTCTCCTGATACAAAACAATTCTAGTTTTGCTCACGCTCCTAGAGGCCAAACTTGATCAAAAGCAGCCTTGATTTCATAGGCTGAGACTGTCACCTCCCCTCTGGAATTTAGCCTTTTGTCCATGTTTGATCCAAGGTTGTAATGAGGCCAGAGGCCCTGGCAGAACCCAAACTGGGCATCACTGAATAGGTTAACAAAGTGTGGAGCTGGATGAACACAGCAGGCCAAGCAACATCTCAGGAGCACAAAACGTCAGCTTTTGTGCTCCTGAGATGCTGCTTGGCCTGCTGTGTTCATCCAGCTCCACACTTTGTTATCTTGAATTCTACAGCATCTGCAGTTCCCATTATCACTGAACAGGTTATTGCTGAGCAGATGCTACTTGTTAGCACTGATTACCACTTTACTAAATGATCAAGAGTAGACTGAAGAAGTAATTGGTTGGGTTGGATTTGTCCTGCTTTTTTTGTACAGGACATACATCAGCGATTTTCCAAACAGGCAGATACCAGTGTTTTAAACAGCATTGGAACAGCTAAGCTAGAGAATGGCTAGTTCTCAAGGGCAGTATCACACAGAGTGAATCAAATAGGCTGGAGACTAGATGGATAATCCAATCGGCACTCCTGGTTGAAGACCACTATGAGTGCTTCAGGCTTATCTTTTGCGCTGTGTGCTGGGCTCTTCCATAATTGAGGACGGGCATATTTATGGAGTTGACTCCTCCAGTGAGTGTTTTTATTTGTCCATCACCATTTCCAACTCAATGGCATAGATCCATAGAGCCACACAGTGCAGAAAAGGCCCTTTGGCCCATTGAAACTGCATTGATGTATTTACCACACAAGGCACATTAATCCGAATTTCCTGCATTTTCCCATATCCTTGAATGTTAGGATATTTCAAGTACTCGGCCAATTTTTTTTCAAATTGTTGCCAGGTTTCTGGTCTCCACTACATTCCCAGGCAGTGCATTCCATATTCCCACCACCCGCTGAGTGTGAGAGTTTTTTTTCTCAGCTCTTCCCTGAATCTCCTGCCCCCTTGTGATTGATCCCTCAACCGAGGGGAGCAGCTGCCCTCTACTCACCTTGTCCACACACCTCAATCTCCTGTTTTAATCATGTCCCCTCCTCCGTATCTAAACGAAAACAAATCAAAGTCTATCTAGTCTCTCCTTAAAGCTCCATTTCTCTATCCCTGGTAACATTCCAGTGAAACTCCTCTGTATCCCCGGTGTCGCATATGGCTTCTTAATTATCTGATTCGTGCGCTCTGCCAACTTCAGGGATCAGCGAATAACTACCCAAGGTCCCTCTATTCTTCCAAGCTACCTGCTGTCCTCCTATTCTTTAAATACTCCCTTATCTTGTTTTTCCTTCCAAAGTTCATTACTTCACACTTTTCAGGGCTAAATACCATCTGCTATTGTTCTGCCCATCTGACCACCTGTAACCTATAACCATCTTCTTCACTATTATACACTCTACCAGTATCGATGTCATCTACAAACTTGCTTAACATTCCCTCCACATTTTCATATATATCATTTATGTATGTAACAACTAATAAGGGTCCCAGTGCTGATCCCTGTGGTACACTGCTGGACACCAGCCTCCAGCCACTCGAACAGTCTTCAATCATTACTCTTTGGTGTCCTATTTCTGAGCCAGTTTCTGATCCATCTTGCCAAGTTTCCCTCAATTCCATGTGTTTTAACCTTCTGAAACAAACAGTCTCCCATGTGGGACCTTGTAAAACAATCCATATAAACTATTACAGCTGAACTTCCCTCATCCATGCACTTGGTTACATTTTTTGTCTTTGCGGAGTTTGCAAATTCTCCCCTTGTCTGTGTGGGTTTCCTCCAGGTGCTCCGGTTTCCTCCCACAGTCCAAAGATGTGCAGGCTAGGTGGAATGGCCTCCTTCTGGCAAGCCGTGCTGGCTATCCCTAATTACCCTGTACTTTTCCAAGTGGGTATTAAATCTCTCACTCAATTTTCTCCAAGTGTTTCCCTACCACTGCCATGAGACTCACCAGTCAGTAATTTCCTCATCCATTCCTGCATTGTCCTAGACATCCAGGGTTCTCTGAATTCCTGAGATACTGTACAATCAACAGCAGCAGAACCATACTCCAGCACAGTTTCATCCTCGTGGCCCAACATTTTCCTCACTCCACCATTATCATCAACACTGGTTCAATGGAGAGTGCATGACAGCACGCCAGGAACAACAACAGGTTTACCCGAAACTGAGATGTCAACCTGGTGAGGCTATCACAGGACTACTTGCATGCCAAATAGCTTTAATGCCAAGTGATAGACAGAACTAAGCTAACCAACAGATCAGATAAGTTTTGCTTCTGCATTTCCCTTGAAAAGGGTACATGTTGGACCTGTCCTCTCCACACCTCCTTTTTGAATAACCCCCATTGCTCTGCCGTAGACTTACCCACAAGAAGCTGCTCCCAGTCAACTTTGGCCAGATCCTGCTTTACTTTAATAAAATCTGCTTTCCCCCAATCTAAAGCCATTTCGCAGGTCATCTTTTTACTTGTCTATAACAAATTTGAGCCATACTGTGTTGTAGTTGCTATTGCTAAAATGTGCCCCCTCTGCCACATCGAACACTTGTCTGGCTTCTTTCCTCAGAACCTGATCCAGAACTGACCCATCCCTTGTTGGGCCTTCTACATAATGATATAAAAAGCATCCTGGATACATTTCAAGAAATCCACCCCCTCTAAACTCTTAGTATAATTACCCAATTATTACTCTTACACACCTCTGAACTGATTACATACTTGCTCCTCTATTCCCTGCTGCTGAATCTTTGGGGGCCTACGTACACTCCCGGTAAATTATCTGCCCGTAACATTCCCAAGCCTCTTTTGAAGGCCCTTCCAAAATATCATCTCTCATTGCAGTAACTGGCTCCTTAATTAATAGCGCTGCACAGCACTTTTTTGCACCCTCCTATATTGCCGAATGATCCTATACCCTGAAATGTTGAGTTGCCAGTTCCCTCAACCACGTTTCTGTGAATAGCAACAATGTCACACTTGCCATGTGTCAACCAGGCCTTTAACTCAGCCTTAGTTATTATATTCATGGCATTGAAAGTAAAGACCATTCAGCCTTGCCTTACTATCTTGAGACTCAACACAGCTGAATTCACTGACTTGCTTTCTTTGCTGTAGCATGATGTGCCTTTGTTTCATCAATATTCTGTATCCCCTCCCCCAGCCAAACTAAAATGCCTCCCAACAGCACCAGCAAACCTACCTGCAAGGATGATGGTCCCAAGTGAATTAGATGCAGACTGTCCCATTTGTATGTATCCCACCTTCCCCAAAAATGGTCCCAGTGATCCAGGCATCTAAAGCTCTCCCTCTTGTTCCAACTCTTGAGCCACAATTCATCAGCTCTATTTTCCTATTTCTGTACTTGCTAGCACATGGTACTGGAAGTAATCCAGAAATTACAAAAAATTACAGAAATTACATTGAGGTCCTGCTTTTTAACCTACTGCCTAGCTCATGCGGATGTGGTAGGACTGCAAAACTTATCTGATCTGTTGGTTAGCTTAGTTCTGTCTATCACTTGGCATTAAAGCTATTTGGCATGCAAGTAGTCCTGTGATAGCCTCACCAGGTTGACATCTCAGTTTCGGGTAAACCTGTTGTTGTTCCTGGCGTGCTGTCATGCACTCTCCATTGAACCAGTGTTGATGATAATGGTGGAGTGAGGAAAATGTTGGGCCACGAGGATGAAACTGTGCTGGAGTATGGTTCTGCTGCTGTTGATTGTACAGTATCTCAGGAATGCCAGCCTTGAGTTGCTAGTTCCGTTCAAAGTCTATCCCATTTAGCACAGTGATGGTGCCATACCACGCAATGGAGGGTATTATCAATATGAAGATGGGGCTTTGTCTCTACAAGGACTCTGTGGTGGTCACTCTTAACGGTGCTATAGGGCGGCATGGTGGCTCAGTGGTTAGCACTGCAGCCTCACAGCGCCAGGGACTCGGGTTTGATTCTAGCCTCGGGCGACTGTCTGTGTGAAGTTTGCACATTCTCCCTGTGTCTGTGTGGGTTTCCTCTGGGTGCTCCGGTTTCCTCCCACAGTCCAAAATGTGCAGGCTAGGTGGATCGGCCATGCTAGATTGCCCATAGTGTTCAGGGGTGTGTGCGTTATAGGGGGATGGGTCTGGGTGGGATGCTTCAAGGGACGGTGTGGACTTGTGGAGCCGAAGGGCCTGTTTCCACACTGTAGGGAATCTAATCTAATCTATCTTGGACAGATGCATCTGTAGCCAGCAGATTGGTAAGAATGAAGTCAGGTATGTTTCTCCCTCTAGTTGGTTCCCTCTCCATCTGCCACAAACCCAGTCTAGACGCTATGTCCTTCAGGACCCGACCAACTTGATCAGAAGTGCTGCTGCCGAGCCACTCATGATGGTGGATATTGAAATTACCCACCCAGAGTACATTTTGCACCCTTGCCACCCTCAGCGTTTTGTTCAGCATGGAGGAGTGCTGATCCATCAGCCTAGGGAGGGTGTATGTTGTAATCAGCAGGTCATGAATAGATTCTTAATTCCAGATTTTTTTAAAATTGAATTCAAATTCCACCGTCTACTGTGGCACAATTTCAACTCGGGTTTCCAGAACATTAGCCAAGTTTCTGAAATAATAGTGTCACAATAGTGCCACTAGGCCATTGCCTCAGCAGCATAAGATTTTCATCCATTACCATCACAGGTAACATGACTGAAATCACATGCTTAGTTGGAAATGATGTTCACTGTTTCAAGAGGCCTCCTGACCTTTGTTAAACATAAAATTACCTTCAGAACTAACCAACATCATCTGCATCTTTTAAAACCCAAGTGATAATGTATCTTGTGTACTTTTATCACAATTCTGCTTTCCCAAAACTATAATCCCGTTTTCACAAGCTGTTTGTTCTCTAGATGCTAAAGTCATTAGCCACATTATGAGCTGTGAATACAGTACACAAGATTGAAAGAATCACAAGTAATACACTACTTCATTTAAAAGGGGTGGTTAGAACCTTGGGCAGTGATGAGAAAATGTTGGAAATGACAGAGGAGTGTACCGTGATGTTACAGACAACAGTCTCTCCAGAATGATGACAAGAGAGGGGTGTGAATGATGTGTTCGATGGTGTCCTTCTGGTTGGAGGAAAGACAGCAGATGGTTTTTTGAATGTGGAAACAGGGGAGGTTAAAAATTAAGGACAGGGCAACTCTCTCCTTGTTCTTGGAGGGAGGGTAAGGGAAAGAGCAGTGCGCATGAAATGGGTCAGACATGGCTAAAGGTCTTGTCAACTTTGGAGAGGAATCCTCAGTTAATGGAAAAGGAGGACTCCCTAGTGGAAGGTGACACCATCAGAAAAGAGCACCAGTGAAGGAGAAACTGGGAGAATGGAATGGGATCCTTGAAGGATGCGAGGAGCATAGTCAAGGTAACTATGGGAAGTTGGTGGTTTTGTAGTGGATATTAGAAGGAAGCCTATCCCTGGAAATGGAGCCAGCAAAGTCAGGGGAGGGGAGGGGAGAATCAGAGATTGACCTGGTGAAGAAGAGAAAGGATCGAAGAAGTTGGGTAGTCAGGAATCTTTGACATGTCATCCTTCCTCTTCAGGCTTTTTAAACATTGCTCAGTTTGAGACAATGATTTTCTTTTTCCAGAATTACTTTGAAGAGTCTCCTCTATAGTGGGTGTACACAGAGTTGCAGTTAATGATCTGTAGTTGGCTCAAGTTGTTCACTACCAATCCAACTGGGACAGATCAGATTTGGTGATCTAAGGCAGGAAGTGGGAAAGCCACATTTCTACAATTGAAATTGAGGTGTGAGGCAGGCTTGAAATAGCAGTAAAGCTGGCAAAACTGGAGAAATGGAAAATGCTTGAAAAGCAGCAGTTGTGGAGAAGAAAATGTCCACAGAACTGGTTACATGAGTGAGGATAAACATTAAAAATGTTCCAGTTCTGTGACATTATCTGTTTTGCACATGACTTCAGCTAATACAGCCTACCTGTTCCATCCTAACTATTGCTTTGGAGAATTGCAACCCTATTTGTTAACAAGAACTTGTCCAGTTCTTCCCGCACCGTGTTCCACATTGAACAATGCTGCTTCTGCAATTCCTAATCTTCCTTATTCTCCTGAACAGTTAAATATAGCGCCTTGCATTGCAATTCTGTTACTCGACATAA